>NC_091745.1:28168723-28418723 GCF_043380555.1 Nothobranchius furzeri
GTGGGTTTAGCCGTTTTGCTTCCTTGAGGTAGGTCAAGTTCTTGTGGTCGGTCCAGATCACGAAAGGATGTTCTGCTCCCTCCAGCCAGTGCCTCCATTCTTCGAGGGCCAACTTCACTGCCAACAACTCTCGATCCCCCACATCGTACCGACTCTCTGTTGGCGTCAAACGTCTAGAAAAGAAGGCACAGGGATGGAGTCTATGATCGACGGGAGATACCTGGGACAAAACAGCTCCAACCCCAGTGTCAGAAGCGTCCACTTCAACAGTGAACTGCTGGCTTGGATCCGGCCTGGTGAGAACAGGAGCCTCTGTGAACTTCTTCTTGAGGGTCCTAAAGGCCACTTCTGCTTCTGGGGACCAGGAGAAGGTTCTAGTGGTAGAGGTAAGACAGGTTAAAGGTGCGGCTGTCTGGCTATAGTTCCTAATAAACCGCCGATAAAAATTGGCAAACCCCAGAAACCGTTGCAACTGCTTCCTGGTAGTGGGCTTAGGCCAGTCTGCCACTGCCTGTACCTTCTCGGGGTCAGCCTTTAACCGCCCGCTCTCCAGAACAAAACCTAAAAACTTTACCACAGAGACATGGAACTCGCATTTTTCAGCTTTCACATAGAGTCTGTTCTCTAGAAGACGTTGAAGCACAGCCCTGACATGCTTCTGGTGTTGGGCGATCGAACTGGAAAAAATCTGAATATCATCTAGATAAACAGTCACAAAGTCATTGATATAATCACCCAACACAGCGTTGACCAGTCTCTGAAAAACAGCCAGGGCGTTGGTGAGTCTAAAAGGCATAACCAAGTATTTGAAATGCCCCAGCGGTGTCTTGAAAGCTGTTTTCCATTCGTCCCCCTGGCGGATCCGAACCAGGTGGTAGGCGTTTCGGAGGTCCAGACGAGTAAAAACGGTAGCATCCTGGACGGGCTCGAAGGTGGAGGACAGCAGTGGAAGAGGGTATTTATCCTTCACGGTGATCTGGTTAAGACTTCGATAATCGATACAGGGACGAAGTGAACCGTCCTTCTTAGCGACGAAGAAGAAACCAGCACCCAGGGGAGATGTTGAAGGCCTGATGGTCCCGTTGGCCAGGGCCTCAGATATGTAGCTCTCCATGCTGTCCCTTTCCGGTTTGGAGAGGCTGTAGAGGCGGCTGGAAGGCAGCGGGGCACCGGGGAGCAAATCAATACCACAATCGAAAGGGCGGTGCGGGGGCAGCGTCGCTGCTCGATCCCTGCTAAAAACCTGTTGCAGGTTGTGGTAGATAGCTGGTACTTGGGAGAGGTCAGGAGGCTCAACCGGGGTCGTGTTGGAGCCCTTCGAGACCGGAGAGGCCGAGTTGAGGCACATCTGGTAACACGTCGGACTCCACGCCTCGATTCTGTTGTCCTGCCAATCAAGGTGTGGGTTGTGTTGCACAAGCCATGAGTGTCCAAGCACCAACAGGTTCTGAGGGGATGGAAACACAAAGAGTGAAATTGTCTCAATGTGATTACCTGAGGCTCTGAGCTGGAGCGGCGTAGTCCTGTGTGAGATGGTGGATAACGACCTCCCGTCTAAAGAAGAAACAGTCATAGGTTCCTGAAGAGGAACTGTGGGGATATCCCAGTCTCTGATTAATTGAGGGTCGATAAGGGACTGCTCACAACCGGAGTCCACCAGAGCAGTGACCTGGTGGTGTTGTCCCTTCCACATCACAGAGCAGGTGATGGTGAATCGGGAGGTTGTATGTCCAAAACTGCTACCCACCAGTACTCCCGGACCTACTGGTGAGCTCTTCCTTTTACCAAAACCGGGCAGGTCTAGACGAAATGCCCAGGCAGTCCACAGTACAAGCAGAGACCCTTACTCATCCGGTGGTGTCGTTCCTCCTGGGTAAGGTGGACCCTTCCCAGTTGCATGGGCTCCTCTGCCGGTTCTGCTTGGAACTGTGGTCTTGAGCTGGGTTGACGGCGCGTTGAAGAGGAAGACGAAGCCAATGAAGAAGTTCCGTGAAACTCTCTATGTCTTTTATCGATTGAGATAGAGAGTGTAATGAGACCCTCCAGGGTGGGTGGCTCAGGACACAGAGCTAACTGGTTATTGACCTTGTCATTAAGGGCCTCAATAAAAGCTGCTTTTAAGGCCGCGTTGTTCCAAGTGGTCATTGCAGCCAAAGTCCTAAATTCCAGTGCCATGTCAGCTACCGTTCTCCGACCCTGGGAGAGGTGTAACAACTTCTTGCGTATGTCCGTGACTGTTTCAGAGCTACAAAAGGTCAATTTAAACTCCTCCAAAAAATCCTCATAGGAACCAGATAAAAACTCAGGGTTGCGACTCTTTGCCTCAGCCCATCTAAGAGCCTTGCCTCTTAACAGTCCCACAATAAAAGAGTTCTTTGCAGAATCGGAAGAAAAAGCGCTTGGACAACGCTCGAAAGCCAGGCGACATTGTAATAAAAATCCATATCCGTCCTCAAATTCACCGGAAAACGTTGGACAAGATGGCGGCGGAGCTAGACGGAAGTGGGTGAGTTCCGGATGTCCGGGTACTTCCGATCCGGGCTGAATCAGAGCCGGTGACGCTAGTTCCGGGACCACTAACGGAGCCTGTGCGGGAGCTGGAGGAGCTGCTGGAGCCGGTAATCGATCGTGGAGTTGTTGAACCAGAGCCTCCAACTGCTGGTACCGTTGATTAGCTACCGCCAGTTGATCGAGCAGGCCAGGAAGTGTTTGTTCCTGCTGTGCCATCCGGTTAGCCAGGTCTGCTAGAGCTGATTCCGCTGGGTTATCTTGTTGGCCGGATGATTCTGTCATGGCTTGTGGAAGGCGTTTAACCCAAGACATGCAGAATCAGCTCAGGAGTCAGGAGGTAAGAAATTGAAGTCTTTATTTAAACAAACGGGAACTAAAGTAGCACTGAAATCCAGTGAATGATGCCGAGGGCGATTGCTCAGAGTTCTTAGCTCAGCGAGCTGCGGGGTGCCAAGGAGACAAGTGTAGTAATCCAGCTGGACGGGAGGTGAGAAAGCAGAGAGGAGAAATGCAGGAGCGGTGGAGGAGGATGAGACGTGAATGAGGATCCGTGGTTCTTAGCAGAATTTGGTGAAGGTTGGGGTGGTAATCCAAGGAGGGCAAACAAACGGAGCTTCAGGAGCAAGTTCAAAGCCGTAATCCAATAAACAGTCCAAGGTCAAAATCCAAGTAATCCAAACATGCAAGGTCAAACAAGTACGAGTGGCAGGCGTTACCAATACTGGAGTAATCATCTGGCTTCAAGTAGTGTCTCCATCCTCCTTTTAAACCCGAGCTCCAAATGAGTAACTCAGAACAGCTGGTACCTCTCCGCTCCTCACCTGTGGAACACAGAACCCCAAAGATTGTTAGTTGAGGAGGAGGACTCACCTAGACCCGAGAACGATGACAGACCTTGATGACACACCTTCTCATGATAGTGCTTAATTGTTGATTATTATTATTCTGAGCTCCTACAGCAATCAGTTTCCCTCTGGAATTACTAAAGTATTTTTGAATTGAATTTAATTGAATTAAGTATGAGACGAGAGACATGATGTCCTTTAGGAAGAATGGCTGGGTGTCTGATATGTGGATGAAGTGCTGCTTGGGTCAACCTTCCTCCCACCCTCAAGGTACCCAAGATACTCAAGATAGGCAAGTTGGCTTGTTCCTTTTGGCTTCTTCCTCTTGGCTCAGTGCTTTGATCTCCTTGTTGAATGCTTCCCTTTGAACCAATTTGATTACAAATTGTTCAGCTTGTCTTTCTTCAAGTGTGGTGAGTTCATTTGATCTTGCTCTTAAACCCTTTAGTTCCTTTGCAAGACTCTTGAGCCTAGCTATGGCCTTTGTTACTCTCCTCCAGTCTGAGAACTTCTTAAGACGTTCCAGTAGTGATTTTTCATCCTTCACTTTGGTTGTGAGAACCTGTGCTCCCTTGGGTTCTGGATTGTCACTGTTGATTTCTTCAACCTGGATCTCTTCCTGTTTAGGGAGATCCCTTTGCCATAGAAAGTGGGGCCCAATAAATCAGTTAGACTCCACAAGCTTATTGACGGTTAGCCCGCGAGACGCATGGTCTGCTGGGTTATCTTCAGCGGCAACATATCGCCACTGGCTTGGTTCGGTACTTGATTTAATTTGTTGAATTCTGTTGGCCACAAATACATGGAACCTCCTTGCATCATTATTGAGGTATCCAATGACGACCTTTGAGTCAGTCCAAAAAAATTGCTGCAAGTCTTCCAGCTCCATGACTCGTTTGAGCAGTTCACTCGTTTGTGCGGCTGCAACCGCAGCTGAGAGCTCCAATCTTGGAATTGTTGTCACTCTTGTTGGTGCAACTCTGGCCTTTCCCATAACGAAAGTGCAGAGAACTTCTCCAGACTTGGAAATAGTTCTAAGATGAGAACATTCTCCATAGCCCGATGAACTTGCGTCAGAAAAATTGTGAAGTTCATACTGCTGAACCTCCTTGGCTGTGAATAGTGTGTAACACCGTGGTATTTCAACAGAAGACAGATTGTAAAGATCTTGAAGCCAAGCATCCCAGTGTGGCTTTAGGTCATCAGTAAGTGGCTCGTTCCAACTCACCTTGTCACGGCACATTTTCTGTAGGATTATCTTTCCGATTAGCATGAAAAGTGCTAAAAATCCAAGGGGATCAAAAATTGAAGCTACAGTGGACAGTATTTCTCTTCTGGTGATCCTAACCCTAACCCTCACTAAACTGTCCATCTCCTTGGGCTGCCAGGTGTTTAAGCCTGAAGTTGGCGCATCCTGGTGAAGATGCAGCACCAAATAAGCAGACCTTCATACGATACACTGATACTGGATCATCCACCTTGCCATCCTCCCACCATAGAAATCTGAGGTAGTCTTGGTCTTGTGGTGCCACATGAAACTGATGAAACATACGTTCCATGTCACACAGAATGGTTACCTGTCCCTTTCTGAAATGACACAGGACCTCAGTGAGATTATTTGTGAGGTCTGGCCCAGTCAACAGATGTTTACTGAGTGATGTGTTCTGAAATTGGGCAGAACAATCAAACACAACCCTAATTGTTCCAGGCTTTTTAAGGTGTTAAACCCCATGGTGGGGAATATACCAGGCTGATTGACTGTCTATTTCTGTCTTTGGAACTCTTTCGGCATCCCCTCTTTCTATCATGTCCTTCTTGAAGGCCACATAATCTTTGCAATACTTCTCATCCCCTTTTAGACATTTTCTCAGGCATTTTAGTCGATGTTCAGTACATGTGCTGTTGTTAGGTAGACTTGGCTTCTCTACCTTAAAAGGCAACGGCATCTGGTAGTGTCCGTCCTGCTTCTGCTTTATACATTCTTTCATTATTGCAAGGAACCACAAGTCTTCTTGTGACATTGGAGCTTCTCCACCCTTTCTTTCAGAGAAGTCTGACTCAAAAACCTTTATCATGTCTGATAGGGAGATAACTTCTTTAACTTAGGTTCTAACAGAAAAGTGGACTTTTGACTTGAGTTCAGAAGAAGGCATTGTGTGTGGTGTGGTTTGCTTCATAATGATATGGTGACTTACACCTATTTCATCTTCATAGTCATTGGCAGTACTGTTATAGCCGACCATGCTCCAACCCAGCACAGACCTGTGCGCAAAGGGCTGATTTTCACTTCCATGGATGACTTCTCTTGGAGCCAGAGCCTGAGAACAGTTATAATCAATTAGTAAACCTACCTTACAATCTAGTTCTTGCGACATCTGCTTTGCAAGATGTTCTAAGTGAGGCCAGGACCTTGCAGTTTCACTTGTGTGAATATGAGCTCTGTTAGCCAGTATATACTCCTTGGTGTAGCTTCCTGGAAGCTTGATCTTAACTTCAGACTTCAAGCCTCTCACTTCCAGACCAGTCACTTTTTCGCTGGATACAACCTTTGTTCTTGATGTTATTGTTGACACCTTGAGCTTTACTGGATCTTTCTTGGCATCCAGTGTGTCAGCTACATCCTTCAAGATGAACGTAGTGTCATTCTGAGAATCAAGCAGAGCGTACACTAGTATTTCCTTGTCCGGTTGAGTCAATGAGGACACATAGACTGGAACGATTGGTGAAGTGAGAGTTCCAGCCCTTTCTTGAATAATTCTTAGAGAAGTAGCTCCATCTGACACAAGTGTTTGCTTTGGTTTAAACCTCTTGTATTTGTCTTGGTTGTTTACCCTTGGTTGATCTTGTTCAGACTCATCCTTATCATTTTCAGTTGAATGGATTTGTTTTGGATTCTTTTCTTCCTTCTGTTCCCCTTTTTCACGATTTTGATGAAAGCCCGTTGGGTGAGGTTTTTTGCACGTGTCACATGCGCTTCTAGATATACAGACCTTGGAGCGATGTCCATTCTCAAGGCAACCAAAACAGATTCTCTCTTCCCGTACAAACTTGACTCTTTCATCAAGTGGTTTGTCGATGAACTTCAGAATCAGAATCAGAATCAGAAAAGGTTTATTGCCATTGTCAGTGAACAAACAATTCACAAACTAGGAACTTGCTTCGGTACTAATTGCTACATATAACATGAATAATAAGATTAAAAACAGAATAAAATAGAATAAAATATAATCAAAAAACTAGAATAAAACTTTCAGCTATAAAAAATGGCAGGTAATGGTAACATGGCCGATAACGTGACTTTGTGTCGAGTACAGAAGACCAGCATGGTTGTGTGTTTATAATCTGTTCACAAGTCTAACGGCAGATGGAAAGAAGCTGTTCTTATGGCGGGAGATTCTGGTCCAGATAGACCGTAACCTCCTGCCTGAGGGAAGCGGCTCAAAAAGCCTGTGACCCGGGTGCGAAGGGTCAGCTGCTGTCCGACCTGCACGTCCCCGAGTTCTGGAGGCGTACAGGTCATGGAAAGATGGAAGGCTGCAGCCAATCACCTTCTCAGCGGAGCGCACAATGCGCTGCAGTCTATGTTTGTCCCTCACTGTGGCTCCAGCGTACCACACAGCGATGGAGGAGGTGAGGATGGACTCAATGATGGCCGTGTAAAACTGCACCATTATCTGGGCCGGCAGCTTGGCCTTTTTCAACTGCCGCAGAAAGTACATCCTCTGCTGGGCCTTTTTGAGCAGGGAGCTGATGGATGGCTCCCACCTAAGGTCATGTGTGATGGTGGTTCCGAGGAAGCAGAAGGAGTCCACAGTGGTGACGGGGGTGTCCGTCAGGACGAGGGGGAGAGATGGAGCTGTGACTTTCCTGAAGTCTACAATCATCTCCACTGTCTTCTGAGCATTGAGCTCCAGGTTGTTGCTGCTGCACCAGTACACCAGCCGTTCCACCTCCCTCCTGTAGGCGGACTCATCACCGTCAGAGATAAGCCAGATGAGGGTGGTGTCGTCCGCAAACTTGATCAGTTTAACGGAGTCATGGCTCGAGGTGCAGCAGTTTGTGTACAGGGAGACGAGCAGAGGAGAAAGTACACAGCCCTGTGGAGATCCTGTGCTAATTGTCTTAGTGGTGGAAACATTCTTCCCCAGCCACACGCACTGCCTACAGTCTGTCAGGAAGTCAGTGATCCACCTGCAGGTGGAGTTGGGTACGTTGAGCATGGAGAGCTTGTCCTGGAGCAGAGCAGGGAGGATGTTGTTGAACGCAGTGCTGAAGTCCACAAACAAGATCCTAGCGTAGGTTCCCGGGGAGTCCATGTGCTGCAGGATGAAGTGGAGGGCCAGGTTGATGGCATCGTCTACAGACCTATTAGCTCTGAATGCGAACTGCAGAGGGTCCAGGAGGGGGGAGGTGAAGGACTTGAGATGAGGGAGGACCAAGGACTTGAGATGAGGGAGGACCAGGCGCTCAAAAGGCTTCATGACTACAGACGTCAGCGCCACAGGCCTGTAATCATTCAGTCCAGTGATACAGGGTTCCTTAGGGACAGGGACAATGGTGGACAGCTTAAAGCAGGCTGGAACATGGCAGGTCTCCAAGGAGATGTTAAAGATGTCCGTGAAGATTGGACACAATACCTCTGCGCAGTGTCTCAGGGTAGCGGGGGAGACACCGTCCGGGCCCGGGGATTTCCGTGGGTTTTGCTTACGGAAAACCCTGGGCACATCCTCTTCTGTCACTGAGAAGGCAGTGGAGGGGGAGGGTTGGTCAGCGGGGACTGTACTATTCACAGTGGTGAAGGTAGTGAGGGAGGCATGTGACACCAGAGTGGCTGAAGAAACCTGTGCAGTAGGGGGTGTGGGGGATGGGTGTTGCATTTCAAACCTTGCATAAAAGGAGTTAAGGTTGGTTTATGCTTGACGCGTCCGCGAGGTCCGCACGGCTCCGCGCGGAAAGGTTGCGTCATTTTGCGTCATTTTAACAACCACGCCCCTCCACCGCGCCTCCGCACGGCCCAGAATTTCCGCAACGAGCACCTCGGAAAATTTCTAACCACGCGGACGGTCGGACGCGGAAAAACATGGCGGACCGGCAAGAACTACTATGGCAGAGGTTCGTAAATACAGACATTTGTATGATTCAGCTCTCAGAGATCACCGTGATCAACATGTTGTAAATAATTCTTGGAGAGAAATAGCTCGCACTGTCGGAAAAGACTAGAACGCTGTTGAAAATGCTGGAATGCCATGTTGTAAACAGTAATTTCTACTTCTACTATGGTGTAGTGTTGGGTGCAGGGGCGTAGCACCAAATTCTGGGCCCTAGGTACAAGTCTTCTAGGTGGGCCCCCATGCTCAATTACTTAATATCTCTCTTACACATTTTTTGTCATGCTATAAGACAAGATAATAAATATGATCTTAGTTTAACCTCTATATTGAGCAAATACAAATGCCAGCATAATAAAAGTGAAATGCCCAGACTTCACACATGATTATTTTTATTTGCCAACAATGTGTTCAAACAAAAATCCTGGAATTTATTTTCCAGTAAATGCCCACTGACGGGTCTTCATGTTAGCAAAATCACTTATGAGATCTTTAAAGTCCAATCCTTTGGCTAATTGGCTTTCAATAGACAGAAGAGCTAGGCTGTTCAGTTTATCCTGGGACATTGTTGATCTCAAATAATTTTTCACCAGTTTCAGTTTGCTAAAAGCCCGTTCACCCCAACAACAGTCACAGGTAGTGTGCAAAATATCCTCAGTTTAATACAAACTTCTCCAGAAATGCTCTGTAATTGCATCCTGTATGGCATTAAGCAGCTCAAGAGGAGACTGAATGTGTGGAAATGTGGCACCATATATTGTTCTCAGGTGTAGCATCTCATTCTCAAATTCAGCTGTGAGATCCTTGTAATATTTTCTCATCAGTGCCTGGCATGATATCTTCATCTGCTCTTCAGTCATGTCTGTCATGGTTCATGATGTTAAGCTTTGCTGATATATATTGATATATTAAATACATATGACATGAAATAAACCAGGTTCTCTCTGTGAATGTAATGTACTCTAAATTTTATAATCCCTGCATTATCAGCCAAATTATAAGATTGTCCGTTTTCAAGATCAAATATAAAGAAATTAAAAATAGGCTTAAAATATCTAACCAAGTCAATAACAATCCTCTAACACCAGTGTCATCATGCTATACAAAAAACAGTGGCAGCTTCTCATTCCTGAGATTACCACGAATCCATCGATACCAAGTTTGTCCTGGTCCATGACTGGGAAGGAGCTGAAATATCCACACAGAGTGAACCTGTTTTTACTGCGAGGTCCGCGAATTAATTGGCGGCGGCCGCCCGCGATAATAATTCTGATTAATATATATATTAATTAATTAGTGTTATCACTGATAACACTAATTAATTTATATTTGATCTTGATGGTGAAACTAAAGGCGTTTAACACTGAACACCTAACATGAATGCAGCTTCTGAGAGCTAGCTAATATCAGCTAAAACTGTGTTCTGCTGCTGCTGCTCACCGTCCTTCTACTTGCTTCTGTTCAATTAACTTTTCCTCCTTCTCCTTCTTTTCTTTTCTGGAAGCCAGATTTCCCTTTCTTGGGAAAAGACATGACTGACTCTCCTGCCTCCAGCTCTGGCTGTCGGCATCTGCGATGTCTCATAGCTGTACATGCTGCCGTGCAGCCCCTGGCCGCTGGTGTGGACTAAACCACTTTGCACATTTTTAAGGGGTGATAGATGCCTCAGTTATTATTTTTAAGGCGAAATTCTGTTTCTTAACCTCTTTATCCAGGTAAAGGGAAGTTTATTAAGACATTAAGTAAGTTGGGGGGGAAAAAACAACAACAATAAAACATTTTTATTCAAAGCTGTCTCAGGGCCCCTCCCTGCAGTGGGCCCTGGGTAAACGGTACCCTTCCCCCCCCCCCCCCCCAGTGCGACGCCCCTGGTTGGGTGCATGCCGTAGAGCTCCATGCTGCCCCGTTCAGTTTGGGAGAATATTGGCTCACCCCAGAGACGAGCCGCACGAACCATAAAAGCTGCGAGTTGTGAAGCGCGTTCCATCCGCGAGCCGCATCACCGCACGGAAAGTGAATGCGTCAAGCATAAACCAAGCTTTAAGTTGTTCAGCCAGTTGTAGATCGTCAGCAGCATGTTGGGCCCTAGGCTTGTAGTTGGTGATTTGCCTGAGCCCTCTCCAGACAGAGGTGGTGTCATTGTCAGAGAACTGCTCCTTTAGACGCATATTGTACCGGGATCTCGCCTTCTTCAACTCGTTTAAGAACTGGTATTCAAGAGTACTTGTAGCTTTCTCTGTCCTTGGCTCTGTGGGCTGCTTCTTTCTCCCTCCTCAGCTGTCTCAGTTTGGGTGTGAACCAGGGCTTATCGTTGTTAAAAGTGACCCTGGTTTTTGTTGGAATAATGCTGTCCTCACAGAATTTTATGTATGACGTCACAGTGACTGTATATTCATCCAAGTTGTCTGTGGCAGATCCAAACATATTCCAGTCTGTTGTGTCCAGACACATGCGAAGCTCCTCCACAGCCTCGCAGGTCCACTTCTTAGAAGTTCTCACTGCAGGTTTGGAGAGCTTCAGCATCTGCCTATATGAGGGGATGAGGTGAATCATGGCGTGGTCTGAGAAGCCGAGAGCAGCTCGCTGCACGGCTCGATAAGCTCCACTGACTGTGGTGTAGCAGTGGTCCAACGTGTTCTGCTCTCTTGTCGGGCATTTAACAAACTGTCTGTACTTAGGCAATTCCTGGCTCAGATTTCCCTTGTTAAAGTCACCGAGGATAATAACTAGAGAGTCCGGAAAGGTCTGTTCCACACTTAGGATCTGCTCCGCGAGCGCACGTTGAGCCTCGTGCACGTCCGCGCTTGGCGGGATGTAAACAGCAGCCAGAATGAATGAAGCGAACTCACGTGGGGAGTAGAATGGCTTACAGTTTATGAAGAGGAATTCCAGAGCAGGAGAGCAGTACTGGGAGATCACAGTCACATCCGAACACCAGGCATTGTTGATGTAGAAGCAGACACCTCCACCTAGGGCTGCTCGATTATGGCAAAAATAATAATCACGATAATGGTGACTGAAATTGAGATCACGATTATTTAGGACGATTTTTCAATTTATGTTGATTTTATTTGTTTTTATTCTGTCATAAAATTGCTAAGGGCGCAATCAGGACAAAAATAAATAAGAAACAAGATGATCACTAAAATAACTCCTGATTCCCAGTATAAAAAGACCAATATACTTATGACCCAAGGGCAATAGACCTTGGTTTAAATCATTTAAGTCTAACCAGTACAGACCTAAATACCAATATCTTGCAAATACTGACAGCAAGAATTATACAGTGGCATTTATAACAAATAAATGCAAATAAATTGATGTTCACAAAATGTTGCATAACATTTATTGAGTCGTGTCAAGGTGCTGTTGGAGAGTGCACTAGCACCGTGTCCTCAGAGAGATTAGTTATTAATTATCAGCGTGAGGAACTTATTTCTATCTGTTTCTACCTTATTTATAAACTATTTATTTACAAGTCCATCAGTTAATGTAATAAATGTCCCAACCACAGCTGCACCCCCAAACCCCCCAACCCGGTCTCACAGCAATCGGGGCAAGCTGCACGTATGTTTAGCACGCCGCACACGCACATTTAGCTGTTTTTAGCGGCTCAGGAGTCCGCAGGTGCGGTGTGTGTGTCACTCACTCTGGTTAATCCAACAGGGAGCCGGCTCCGAGAGCCGTTTCTTTTGCGACCGACACATCACTACATCATTCCCTTTTCTAATGTTGTGAAGAACGGTCCGGAGCGCAGGCGGAGTGTTTAGCTAACCTGCAGGAAACGTCGACGACAGTTATCCAGAAAGTAGCTAAGGGTTACCAGAGATGTTTCTGAGGTGTTCGCTAGGTACTTTTAAGATTTAAAAAGTCAAGAAGGGGGTCTGAAAAGCTGTTGGAAATAACATCAAAGTCGCTAAGTTGGCAACACCGTGGGAGGAGCGCTTCATTTGCAACTCAGGGCAGCGCAAGCGGGAGGAGCAAATAATCGGCTTGTTTTGTTTTTTATAATCGTTCAAAACTCAGATCGTAATCGTGATTAAAATTCGATTAATTGAGCAGCCCTACCTTAAAGCACCTCCACCTTTTGTCTTTCCTCCAGATAAGACCCGCTGTCTGTCTGCGCGGAGGAGCTGGAATCCCTCCAAATGGAGCGCGCAATCCGGGGTCTGCTCGTTGAGCCACGTCTCCGTGAAGCATAAGACAGAAGAGGAAGAAAAGTCTCTGTTTTTTCGATGAACTTGCGACAGTTATGGAGATTGTGATGTGGCCTTTTGCAGTAAAGACACTTATCTATCCTTTCACTTGTGTTTTTAGTGAATGTCTTAGCACCAATGTTACCTTTTGGAGATCTTTTCATGTCTTGCTTGCTCGACCTTGATTTCTCTTCCTTTAGATTCATAGCCTGCCAAGATGTAACAGGGTGGCAGGTAATGCAAGCCTCTTTGTTGAGGAATGAGACAAAGTACTTAAAGTCAGGGAATGCACTGATTTCATCCTGGAAAGTAACGACTGCTCTGTTCCACCATGAGCTCAACCAGTCTGGTAGTTTTTGTGCAATTTTTTTGATTTTCCATGCAATCATTCAGAACTTGTAATCCTTGTACAAACTGCATGGCTGATTCCACGCTGCTCAGAAAATCTGCAAACTCATGGAGCTCCACAGTTTCCTTTGGGCCAATTTTGCGCCATGAATGTATTTTATCACGATATGCTTTGCCAATCAGGAAAGGATCGCCAAACCTGTCTTTGAGCACGTTCCAGGCAGCATTATAAGCTGTTTCTGAACCAACCAGAAAATGACCTTCTATAGCTCTTTTTGCTGCACCGCGAACATACTTGGCCTGTATTTGATATAGCGCCTTCTAGAGTCCTGGAACCCCCCAAGGCGCTTTACAACACAATCAGTCATTCACCCATTCACACACACATTCACACACTGGTGGGGATGAGCTACAATGTAGCCACAGCTGCCCTGGGGCGCACTGACAGAGGCGAGGCTGCCGAGCACTGGCACCACCGGTCCCTCCGACCACCACCAGCAGGCAACGTGGGTTAAGTGTCTTGCCCAAGGACACAGCGACAGACTGAGCGGGGCTCGAACCTGCAACCTTCCGATTGCGGGGCAAGCACTTAACTCCTGTGCCACCGTCACTTGCATAAGAAGAACAGTTTTTCTTGGTCTGGAAGGTTTTTCTGATTAATTAAAGTGGAAAAGGAAAGTTTCCAATAAGTGTACTTCAGGGGGTCTCCTGTGAAAACAGCAGGTGTAGGAATTGGGATTGGATTTGCAGTGATAGCTTCCGCTAATGTTTCAACCAATTCATTGGTTGCGTCATTTGGGTGGCGTGATGTAACTGTTTGAGTGGGATTGGGCTGATAGTTCATTGTTGGCTTATTAAATGAAGCTGCTTGTGGCACAGATAGTGAGGTGTAGATTGGTGAATGAGGAGTAAAACCTTTAGTGACTGTAACCAGGCATGGTTGTTGAGCTACAGATTGGTTTGCTGGAAGGATTTGAGGATGCCTTTCTTGTGATATAAGAGGTAGAGAAAGTGCTGGATTTTGTGTTAAAGGAGGTGGCAACAGATGATCTTCTTCATCGTCACTATGAACAATTTCAGAATACACTTTCAGCCTTGCCTTTGCTGCGTTAAGCTTTTTAAGTTCCTCTAATCGTTCAACTTCTTTCCTTTTCTCCTCAACCTTTGTCCTTTTAGCTGCACTTTCTGCAATGAACTGAGCTCTTTTCCTTGCATTCTCAGCCTCATTTTCAGCTTCCTGCCTTATTTCCTCTGCTTCGTTTTCAGCCACCAACACTTGTTCTACCTGCTCAAGTCTCCGGATTTCTTCTTCACACTCACTTTGAGCTTTCATTATTTTTAGGACTTCCTTTGTGGCAGCTGCTTCTGCTGCAGCTTGTCTAGCATCTTGTGACCTGTAGGAAGACAGTTTTGAATGTCTGGTTTTTCCTGAAGATAAAGAGACATTAGATGTTGTAGCTTCAAACACAGACTCCACATCGGGCCAGGATGATACTTCTGAACCATCATTGTTGAGAAACTTCTGTGCCTTTTTATTTGCAACCTTGGTGAGCGATTGGCAGGTATCGTTGATTCTGCGGATTTCCGAGTCTGGATGATTTGGATGTACAGTATCTCTTAGTTTGAGATAAATATTATCTATCTCAACTTGGTTTGTATTTATTTTACTCACGATCTCCGTTAGCTCAGAATCATCATTGTACTTTATGGCCTTTTTCAGTCCATTTATGTTGTGCTTCCACCTCTCATAAGCTCTGTTGTACTGTGCTTTCAGATCCTTCAACTGATCATCTGCCAGAGCTTGTCCCTTTTCAGTGAGCGTTCGTATGCGTTCACCTTTCCTAATACCTGCAGAATGTGGGAAATCTGCTTTAGCTTGAGACAGTGAGTGTCGAGTAGTTAATGTGACCGTCTCATTAGTAGCTTGCTTATGTGACTCAACCTGAGCTTGTGTTCCTTTGTAGTTTCTTCTACTTGCTCATTAATATCAGCTTTCTCTTGTGAGGTTCATATATTTTCAATATCACCCCTCTGTGACATACTGACTGTGTACTTTTAAGCCTATAAATGTACTTTGATGACTTGATTATTATTATTATTATGAGCTACTACAGCAATCAATTTCCCTCTGGGATTAATAAAGTATTTTTGAATTGAATTGAATTGAATTGAGGGTTGTAAACCAATGGAACAAAATGAATTTCAATGAACAGATAAAGGTTGACAATTTTCTGCCGTTAACTTGAGCTTCGCTTGTGACCAAACTCTTATGTAAACAACTTAAAATAAATGTTAACAGCACACTTGGCGGTTATAAGTGTAAATGTAAAGTACAAATAGTCCCTTAGTACTTGTTGAAAAAGAAACACAAATAAGAATCTCCTGTGATACGATTACCAGCAACCTCCACACAATCTTAATGCAAACACAATGCAATTATATGCATAACCTAGAGAATAAACCCTTAATATGTATTTATTTTTGTGATCAAATTACTTGATGAGTGGATTTACCTACAAAGTTACTTAGCTCTTGCAGTGTAGCCAAGTGGAAGGAAGGCTTCGCTCCTCCTTTAAGATGTGCACGGTGAAATGTGTAATGAAAAGTTCATGGCAGTTCTGGATTTTTCTGCTACTTCTGACCCGTTTGTGTTTAACGTGCCCACCTTTTAAGCTTTGCCCACACTGCTCCTGTAATCTTCTCAACACAAAAGTTCACCAGATGGCATGATGCATCTTCAACTGCAGACAGCTCATTTACCCGACCTCAACGGTTTGGCACACTTATCTCTTCATATGGAGTCTTCACCTTTTCTTTGCACGGTGAAGTGTTCTACTCTGCCGCCCATCGAAGCATGCGAGGACTCCAGTTCTTTTCACAGATGGCAATCTTTATTTTCCGCTCTTATTGACTAGCAAAGCTAGAACCATGCTGCACCATAAACCACCATAGAACTACAAACAGACAGAATAAACAATGAGTTTACACACATATAACCCATAAAAAACATAAATAAAGTTATAGAGTCTACTAACCACTTTGCCCGCTTGTAGCTCCGAATGGGAGGGGAGAAAACACGTTTTGCTTACTGTTAGTCTCTCATTAATCTGAACACGTATTCAGCATCTATCAGCTTCCTTTCATGCATGAGTAAAGGCACCGAGAGAGAGCGTGAAGCTAACCGGAAGTTATTGAGAAAAGGCGAGCGTGCCTTTCAAAACAAGAGCACGAACTCCTGTTTCATCAGAAAAATGAAGCATTTTACAATCATGTATTCACAGCATTCACAAGGCAAGTGATGTTGCTTGTGGTTCTTCCCCACGAAAACCTTTTCAGATGAACACAAAAGATGCAACTAATGTAAGCACAGTGGTGCATTTTCATTCATGCACCATACAGCACAACACACCACAATCATCACTCCACCTTAGCATCCTGTCTGTGGTCTGGGTCAGGCCGACACCACTTGTCTCCTTGCCCTCGCTCTTCCCCTTCCTTGTTGCAGTCGTCCTCAACCTCAGCCTCCTCATCCTTCTCCTCCTCCTCCTCTTCCACCTCCTCATCCGCCTAATCCACCCTGGTGTCCTAGACCTCCTTCTCCTCCTCTTCCACCTCCCCTCCTCCTCTTCCACCTCCTCATCCGCCTACTCCACCCTGGTGTCCTAGACCTCCTTCTCCTACTACTACTACTTTTCTTCCACCTCCTCCTCTCCCTTCATCTTTTCCAACTGCTCTATCTCCTCCACCTGTTCCACCTCTTATTCCACCTCCTCCACCTCCTCTAGCTCCTACTTCTCTTTCACCTCCTCCACCTGTTCCACCTCCTTCTCCTCCTCTTCCACCTCCTCCACCTGTTCCACCTCCCCCTCCTCCTCTTCCACCTCCTCCACCCTGGTGTCCTAGGCCTCCTCCACCTCATCCTCTGTGTCTCTTTGGATCCATCATTTCAAACCTGAAGGAGCTGGCTTTGGCCCTTTAATCTATCCATCAGAGTTTCTGATTGGTGTGTGTTAAATTGTGATGCCTAGTGTTTCCAGACGGTTAATTTTGTGTTAGTTGGGTTCAAGCTGTGCTGACTTCACTTAACATTATTGCCTGCGAGTGCTTTCTAAATGACCACATGGTGTCAGCACTGAAAACTGTAGGGGTTTGTGTGTAGAGTTTTGCAGTAACAGTTCACCAAATCTGACTCATGTTAAAGCAAGGCAATAGTGTGTGTGGTTCAAGGAAATGGGTGCTTTTTGAATAATAACATTATGGATTTGGAAGTTGAGTTCAAATTGTTGGCTTTAGTGTTTAAGCAATTGAGAAAAACGGTAAACGAATGAACCACACTTTAAACCCAATTCAGCCTGAACCCATATAAAAGAGTTTATTCTAAACCTTATAATGGTGTTAATATCCTTACAGGGCTGTTACACTCCCTCCTGGTCTAGACAGTCCAGGAGGGAGAAACACAAAAATAAAACTACTGAGGGAAAGAACCATTTAAACGTTTATTGTAACACTCTTCAGTCCCAACACAGGGAAATTATTCTAGCTACAACTAAACCAACACTCCTTATAATCTTATATTCAAGTGAAAGAAAGGAGACCAAACGCTACAGAGGACACTAATGAAACCGCACCACAGAGCTCTACTAAAACTAAAGCTAAACCAATCAGTCTCAACACCGTAGGTTCTCTAGTTAACAGCGGGTTCCAATTACAAACACCACCAAGAGCCACGGAGAACAACAAAGTTCTGAGTTGTAGGGAAGTCCATCCTTTAAAGGTTTGAGGCGGCTGAGTTCTGAAGGTCTGCAGCTCCTGCTCCTGCTGGCCCAGCCTCTCTCCACGGTGCAGCGGGCAGGAACTATCCATGGTGCTGAAGAAGAAACATGCAGGGTCCGCAACAAGAACTAGAACTATCCGTAACAAGTTTACATTCTAATGTGATATCTCTCTCATACTGACAAAGATTTTCACAGCAAATTCAGTTTTCCACAGCCTGCCACGGTAAATTGACGAAGACAGGAGCGGACAATCTCCCTTCAGAAGTAATTTTTCACAATTCACTCTGCGGATTCTGAAGGTCTCTGAAAGCTCTGAGTTGATCAGTCAGGTGCTAACAAGCGTAGCTTAAAGTCCCCCTTAAAGGTCAACCGTCCTCTGTGAGGTGTGGACTCTGAATAATTCATCTTCACTGTTATCCCTGGAAAACGAGAGCAGGAAATCAATTACACATGCACGGCACCACTGTCTATATTTACCGCTTCAGTGTCTTAGGCAACATTTACTTTCTAATTAGAAGATAATCAACAAGTATAATGGATTTCACAAGGTGGAGGAGTGTAGTGCAGTGAACTGGAGTTCAGTTTCTCTGGATTAATTATTTCCATCTGCTGATGTTACTCTTAATAAACTGGAGTCGTACATCATCACAGTGTTGGCGATACGAAGCAACAAGGTCAGAGTTAGTGAGACTCCTTCTAGACTCATCAGCAGCACATAGATGGGACTTCATGGTTTCTATCAGGTTAAAGCCTGAACCAAAAACATTTTGAGTGACGCTAAGCGAATAATCTAATTTATGTTTCAATTTCCAAAACAGTTTTTTAACTGATTTAGTCATGCTTTTATTCTGTCATGCCTTCTAAATGAGAATTATTTTCTCTGAAGGCTCAACTCACTAACAACTTGTGGTGGGAAATAAAGATGGCAGGAAGAAAGGTAAAATACTCTAGCAAGCATAGGTGGTATTTTAGCCAGGGATGTCAGGGACATGTCCTCACCAACACCTATAACTGTCAGATTGGTCCGCAGAGCTTGCAGCACAGTTTTGTTGGATATCAGTTCCATTTATTCCCTCGAATTCACTCCTGCTGTTTTCTGCTCCACTCTCCTCCAGCTCTAGCGTTTGCTTCCTGAAACAGGAGCGCCAGAGCTATTTCCCTCAGAGATTGACTCACAAAACATTCATTTATACTAAAGACAACAAACGTACTGAAGAAAGGAGTGAATGGCAGCTTTAAAAAGAGAAAAGAATGATATAATTTTGGAAATTTTACTCAAAGAAGATTTGAAATGAAGGGCCCATGGCTCAAGGATTTGGATCCGGAGCGGGCAGAACAGGATGTTTCAGACCATAAATTGATGATCTTTTTGTAACTCTGAAATAGCATTTATTTATTTTTGACTTTATTGTCATTTACTGAAATAGTGAACAGATTATTTGTTTATGAAATGTGGAAGCTGCATCGGTTTCTAAATGAAGTTCTTTTATAAGAAAACTAGTTCAGTCGTGAAAACTAAATATTTTATGAAAATCATGCTGGTTAATGATTCATGTTGGTGCTAGAAGTAGGGTTAATTCTCCTTTTAACCAGTGCTTAATTGTCTTTGATGACTTTCCAATCAACAATCTTAAAAACTACAACTCTTTAAAATCTGGAGCAGTACTTGAAGCACATCGTCCATCAAGGTCAAACCCGTATTCAACGTTTGTTCCAACATTTATTCCGTTCTCCCTTTCAGATCCCTCACTCGGACGTTTTTGCTGCCTCTATTTCTAGATCCAGTCCTCGGTAAACAGACTTTAGATTGTCAACAATACATGTCAACAGACCATAAAATCTTTTTCCATGAATGTTCTATTTTTCTTTGCAGTATCTAAAAGCTATTTGCAGCTCAAGTGACCCATTTCCCTCTCAGCGATCATTAAAATTCATTAAACTTTTATCTCATCTGCCTCTAATTTAAGACACATATGACAAATCACCTAGCAGTCTTGGCCTATACAGTAGGCGTCTCTACGTCCTCTTGAGATGGATAAAAATCAGTTTTTTGAACGCCTAACTGCTCCATAGCAACCGGGCAGCCAATCGTGTGGCAGCAATCACCATTTGGCCCTGGTGGGTGGCATTTTAAAGAGCCTGTTGTCACAATGGAGGGAGAGGCATAATGGTGAGAGAGCACATCATTGTGGCCCATGGCAAATGGAGCGGTGGCATACAGAGGAGTGTGAGTTCCCAGACTACCTTGAGAAGTCCTTGAGAAGGCTGTTAATGTCAGTCTGCCCACATTACATCAGTTGCCCTCAGCCCCGTTTCTTCCTGAAGACCTGCTCTGAGACACGGCAATGCTGGTGCAGGATTTATTTTCTCAGACGTGTTTTTCACAAACATCTTTTATTGATTGACCACCTTTAGATAGAAGCGTAGACATCAAACCCCACCGTCAGGAAAGTGTTTTAGATGCAAACAACGAGCCTAACAGTCCTCAGGATGGAAGGGAGTGAGACCGATCTGTAAGCTAGCTGCTAGCAAAGGAAACCTCACTACAGCTTAAAGGCTTGGTGTGTTTTACTTTTCTGTTTGAACCGAGGAAATATTTAAAAATAAAACAGTCTGGGAGCTTTTATTTCTGAACCTATAGTATTACTGATAAAATATAATGTTAGGGGTGGCAGTAGCTCAACAGGTTTAGCGGGTTGTCCAGTAATCGGAGGGTTGCAGGTTCAATGCCGGCTCTGGATGGAGAATTCTGCTGTTGTGTCCTTGGGCAAGACACTTAACCCACCTTGCCTGCTGGTGGTGGTCGGAGGGACCGGTGGCGCCAGTGCTCGGCAGCCTCGCCTCTCATCCCCACCAGTGTGTGAATGGATGAATGATACACTGTAGTGTAAAGCGCTTTGGGGTCCTTACTCTGAGAGGTGCTACACAAGTGCGGGTCATTTATCATTTATATTAATGTTATTTGGTAATGATCTGTATCTGACCTGCAGTAGACAAAGATCAGTTGAAATTAAGACATTTTCTCTCTGGGCTGCAACTGAATTTCATGAAAAGATGCAGATAATTCAGCAGGAAAACAACTGCATGTGCATGTAAACGGAGCGGTCGAGCTGATACCGGTAACCTCTGGAAGTGAGGAGACCGTGGAAGAGGTCTTCTGATTATACCATCGCCACAGAATAACACGTGGACCACCATCAAACACCAAATAAGCTGTGCTGTCATTGTCCACTCCTTTCTGCCGTGTGAACATCCCGTTTAACTTTGTCTGCTTCACTCCCGCCGGCGTTTCTTTACTATCTGTGTTGCTATCCACCTTATTTTTCATGTTTCTTGTGGAGAAACGATGATGGCGGCAGTATCTCCGGTGAGATACCGAAACTAGCGCATGCCCATTGGTTTATACGGTGACTTTTTGTTGCTAGTGACGGTTTATTTGAACATTTGAAGAGGTTTAAAAAAAATTATAAAACCCCAAAAAATGCACTGGCGCGGCTCGGGAAGATGTGCTGTTTGTGCTCGTATGAACCGTCTAGAGAAAATAAAATTTGTGAGCGATGTGTATAACATGCACCTCGGAGTAAGAGAGAGTGTTGGCACCAGCAGTGGTGCAGCTTTCACCGCCTCCCCAGAGAGGAGGAACCCAGAGGGATGTTGGCTGATAAATCTTATCTTGGAAACCACCAAAAACTTTATTTGTATGTTCCTTTCATTTTATTGTGAAAAACTCAGAGGCGAACACCCTCATCCTACTTTGTTGTTGGACATGACAAACCTCCGGGGAAGAGAAGCCGGGTAGTAAAGAGATGTGACTGCATCACAAGAGCAACACAAAACAATTTTCTGAATAGTTATAATGTAGCGTGTGTTTAGACTGCCGTTGTTAACCTAACAGTGCAGTCCTGCAGCTTGATGTAGAGATTAACGCTAATACCCAGGCTAGCTGATGAGGGGTTAAGGCTCACAGTCGGCTCTACGTCTGTTTTTAAGTAAAGTAAAAAGAGTCCCACCTCTTTCAACAAAACACAACCAACCTTGTTCCTATAACTGATAAGCCTCTGAGCTTTTAAGATTGTTTATTGCCTCACTGTAGATAAGTAGCTAAAATGGTACTGTATGCTAGCGTTGGCCAGATTTTAAGCTCATCCTTAGTTAGCACCCCTCTGGCTCAGTAGGCAGAAGGAGTGTAACGGTGTCCCGTTTGAGCTGTGTCCGCTGGTGTTTACACACTTTCTGTCTCTAAAAGCCCATAAAAAGAGGGTCTGTGTGAAGGGATTGCATCATCTCAGTGTAAACTAACATGGACCGGAAGTTGTTACCATGTTTCGCGCAAAGCCTGATGGGCCATGCAGGAATAACGTGGATAAGCTAACCAGAAGAATGCCGATACAAAAGGGTGCATGTTGCCAGCTACTGTAACGGAGAGTTCAGCTTTCTGTTGCACACGTAAACCATGGATTAAGGTTCACAGTTTATTCATTTAGATTAGCCTCGATCTGCTTAGATGCACCTGCAGACGCACTGACTGAACTGGTTCCTACAGCATATTTCTGTAAAGCTGGTTTAGAAAAATGATGCAATTGAAAGATTTTGTGAAACTTTTATTGTTCCAGTTTTGTCGCAGATTGCCTCAATAATTAATATCAGTTTGCTCTCAGTTTGATCACCACACACATTTCTTTGTGGCTTTCATAATTTCCAGACACACAACAGCATGGCTTTTACACTCATGCAAAGAAAATAACATTTAGAGTGGGGATGTCTGATCGTATTAGTCAATTTTTGTAATAAAATGGAAAATAGGAAAATATCTGTATCAGTTTTTACCATTTTCAATAACACAACATGCAACACACACTCATACGCCAGCTATTTCTCTCACTCAAAATATCAAAAAATGACAAACCTGAGGTACAACTTTTGAGTTATCTTTGTTTGGTGCAGCTGTAAGTTGTCATTTTTTGCACATATAATGTTTAAAGTTTAAGTATGAAAGGAGACATAAATGATAAATGACCCGCACTTGTATAGCGCCTCTCAGAGTAAGACTCCAAAGCGCTTTACACTACAGTATATCATTCATCCATTCACACACACATTCACACACTGACTTAATCTGGCAAGTTGTCAGAAAAATGTGATGTCACTGACCCAAACTATGTTGGATATCGATAAAAAGCCAATATCAAGCATCCCTAACTTAGAAAAATTCTTGAAACTTCCTCAAAATGAAAGAAAATTTGTGCAGAATTTTTAGAAACAGGATTTGCAGCAACTGGAAAGATAAGCATCAATATCCACTAGCTGAAGCGTTGTCTACTCCGGCCCAGATGAAGGTTTTGTCTCACAGTGGATCTGGTCACTGAACACCTACGGTCAAAGACGAAGGCAGGAAGGAGATCTGAAATCTGTGCCTGGGAAATAATTTTCCTGTTCAAAATGCAGTCTGGTCTAATCCTCTGGAAACCAAATATGTACTTCCTGTTTCCTACACATCCTGTAATCAGAACATGATGGGAGTTTCTAACCCTGCAGCCAGAGATGGTTCTTATTAAAACAAATAACCTGTATTCTGCTGCTCCAGTGAATCTCTTATGTTGATTTTCTATTTCTCATTTGTTTAGATTTTAATCTAGAAAACAATGTTTTTATGTTGGTTTGCTTTCTTGTTTAATCCGTGATGCATTCATGCATCTAACTGCTTTTTAACCAGTTAGAGATGATCAACTTTTGCTGCCAGCAGCTCGTTTTCCACGCCTGCAGCTTCGGTGTCTCATCTGCTCTCCCTTGTTCTTCCTCTTTGGTTCGGACATTTTTCTGACAACTCGCCAGATTAAGTCAACCCGGAATTCTGAGTAAGAAATCAAGACACCTTGGATGTCCGGTTGATGACAACACACACTCAGCTATCATCTGCTGAATCAGATTGGTCACAAGTCAAATCTAAGAAACCATGAATCTGCAGCACCTCTGATCTCTCAGATACGTTCAGGAGGAGGGAAATAAGACAAGAAGCTGCTGACGTGTCTCTTTTTTTACAGCAGCGGGGCACAAGGAGAGGTAAGGGAGATGAGAACATTTACGATAAATCAAAAGTGTGTTGTTTGTAGTTTACTTGAAATGAAAGTTTCCTTACTGATGTCCTCCAACAAATCTCTTCTTACTCTTTTTGGCAAGACCTCAACTGAAGCCAATCGTTTTGCATCTCACGCCAACCAATCAGCACTTACCGAGGGACCCAGGTGTTAACTGGGATAAAACAGATGCTTTTTCTTAGAGATAAGTTCCTGCTGGAACAGGAAATATCTTCTCACAGCACACGACCAGGATCCGCTTGTTCTGAGTCTGGAGAAAGTTCAGCCACACTCTCATTACCCCCTCGTTTGACTCATAACCTTCATTTGAATTGAGCTCCCCCCACACAGCTCCGGAGCATCAGACCAGCACCGAAACACCGAAGCTGTTTTTGTGACATGGCGCTCCTGGGCCCACCTCCTCTATTTCCCTGCTGCATGCTGCAGTGGTGCAGTTAGAGGTGATAAATGATTTATTTTCTTCAGCGCTCACTGCAGTTGCTCAACTTTGCCCAAGCTTTTCCCACTCATAACACTGTGTGATTTATGTGGGAACGCTCTGACTTTGGGTTTTCTTTAACGCTCAGCTGCATGGACAGGAGTGGATGGTGTGAAATAAATCAGCAAAATCAGCAGCACTAAACAAGGCTTCAGTGAACTTGTTTCAAATTAATAATTTAGATCAGGGGTGGGCAATTATTTTTTCCATGGGGCCACATGAGAAATAGAAAATATTGTGGAGGGCCAGGCCAAAAGGCTGAAGTCAATTATGCATAATATTAATGGTATTTCTTTATAAAAAGCAGTAAATACCATCGTTTTTTTCAAGCTGGTAAGAGTAGACTACATGTTATAAATGAGCAAAAAGGAAAAAGTGAGGTTGGCTTACAAAAATGTGATTTATTCAAATTTCCCAAGGCAATGGTAAACAAAGTGCGCATTTGGTTTTTGTTAAACATTTGTGACTTATATTAGTTAACAGTTTCAGTCACATTCACTCCAAAACACATTCTGAGTTTCAAATATTGTTGGAAAGAGGTTCTTAGCATTCTACAGACACGCAGTATTGTCTGTAAAATAAAATCACTGAACTGTGATCTTGAGAAAGAGGTTTAAAAAAAGTGTCCCAGTTCACTGCTAGTTGCCTACATTTGTGGTCCAAACACCTTATTTTGTGTTTTTAAGTGATTTTTTCTTATTCAATGAGAGAAATCTAGTCTCTGCTGGGCTTTAACGAGTGCATCAAAGTCAGGTTGAATGTCTGAGGTGGAGATGCGAAGCACAGCTGACAAATGATCATCAGTGAAAGAGGATCTTTACCTGGATTTTGTAAACTTCATCATTGAAAATGTTTGTTCACAAATGTAGGTAGAGCCGAAGAGAACCAACATCTTCTGAGCACGTCTCCTCAGGTTTGGAAAGTTCTCCTCCTTAAGAGAAGAGTAGAAATCCAGCAGAGATCCTGAATCTCTGCTTTCAAGTCCCAAACCCTCTTCAGCACTTTCCCCAGGCTGAGCCATCTGACAGCTGTGTGGAGTCCTCCAAAAGAGCGACAAACTGTCTGTGATTCATGGCCCACGCCCTGATGAAGTTTATTATTTTGGTAACAACATCAGTAACATGGTTGATTTTTAGCACTGACTTGCACAACACATGTTGGTGTATAATTCAATGCAAAAACACCTATTTTTGATCTGCATCGATTTCTGTCACTTTATCTTGCATGCGTTTCTAAAGTCCGACATTTTACGCCGGGGACACACTGGCCGCGGAAGCGCCGCGAAAATGGGGCCGCCTTCATTCGGCGCCCTTGTTAAGCTATTCTATAGACCACATGGGCCACCGAAGCGCCGCGAATCACCGCGCGCCGGCGTCCCAGCCCGCGCCGTGCAGCGATCATTTCGGCGTCGGCTCTATTTTTTCCGCGAGCCGCGGGTGAATCGCGTCAATTCTGGCAGGAAGTCAAACCTAGACATAAGAGGCAGGCCGGTAACATTAACAAAATAAAGTATTTCAAATTAAAATTACGCAATCAAATGTGTTCGTAATCAGACACTGCAGAAAAACCACACGAACACACACACATCGAACTTGTGTGCGTGTGTGACCGCGTGAAGGGGGGTGTGGTTTTGGGTGTCTTTTCACCGGAGCAAACAGGACAGAGAGGCAGAAAGTCTGAGGCAAGCAGTTAGGATGGATGACTTTAAATTAATTATGGAAGTTGAGAAACACAAGGAGCTGTACGACCCCCGAAAAACGTGGTTATTTACGTTCCCATGTCGGAAGAAACTGCTAGGATACAGCTGCAGAATTGGAGCGGGTTCCAAGAGATTCAACTGGCAGAAACTTAGGTTCACACACACACACACACACACACACACACATGGTGTGTCCACGTTCAAGGAAAATATTTATTTATAATATTATTTCACACACACGTACGCGCGCGCGCACAAACACTCAAACTTAGAGGAAAAAAGCTGAGAAAAGGCAGAGAGGAAATGGAGGACACCAAGTGTTTAAAAGAAAAACTACAGCTGAGCCGAGGCGCGCCTCGACTGGGGCGCGTCTGATCTGAACTGAGGAGCGGCGAGCAGCGGCCGAATTTCGTCAGCGATTCGCTTCTCGGCGCTTTGCGGCGCTTCCGCGGCCGGTGTGTCCCCGGCGTAAGATTTGGACAACCGTCTGTTGTGACACCTGACAGTCTCTCCCATTAAATCCCAGAGTGTCCGTGCACACATTTACCTCTGTAAAAAGATCACTCCCTGTCGTCCCTTTCATCGACCGCATTGCTGCCCACTCCTCTGTGAGCTTGAAGTCCGTTACCCCCGGACAAATACGAGCAGCTGGGCTGTGTCCCGGACATCACAGCTCTCGTCTAATGAGAAAAAGTCAAAACTTGCCACTTCACGTTGCAGCTGAAGCTCCAGGTTCCCCACGGTTCACCTGGACAGCGGGATTTGCTCAAATGCGCCTTTTTTCAGGGCATATTAGTGCTGCGGAGTCCACCATGCACTCTTTGACAAACTCTCCCTCCGAAAACGGCTTGCTGTTTTTAGCTATTTTGTGGGATATCACAAAGCTGGTCCTGGTTGCTGCATCCCTGGATGTGTGAAGCTTAGTAAAACAGCCTTGCTGCTTTTGCAATTTTGCTAGCAAAGCTTCGGATGTCCGTGCCCTCTCAGCATCAGATGAGTTCTTGTATTTTTCCGAGTGTTTCTTGTCGTAATGCCGACTCAAATTGTAGTCCTTAAACAGGGCAATCTCCTCCCCTCAAACCAAACACACGGCTTTACCTCCGACTTCAGTAAAAAAAATACTTAGCAGTCCAATTTTTGTTGAAAATCCTGCATTCGGCATCTTTCTTTCTTTTCTTTCTTTTTTTTTTTTGCATGAGCGGACATTTCTCAGGCTACAATCACCATGTCGACCGCGGGCACTTGTTGCTATACGTATTGCGTCACTGTGCACGTAAAAAACAACTTCAAAATAAAAGCAATGCAGCCTTAGCCCATGCATGAGGTAAAATGAGAAAATACATTTATTTTGTAATTTCCAGTTAACCTTACGCGGGCCGGTCAAAATCAACCAAAGGGCCGTATGTGGCCCGCGGGCCGTAAAATGCCCAGGTCTGATTTAGATGCTTTCTGATCGAAGGATCTTTCATGGCGGTTAAAACGAAGAGTCGGAGTACCCGGCCCGGAGGGTTACCGGGGTCCCACCCTGGAGCCAGGCCTGGGGTTGGGGCCCGTGAGCGAGCGCCTGGTGGCCGGGCTTTCGCCCATGGGGCCCGGCCGGGCCCAGCCCGAACCGGATACATGGGCTCGTCCAACTGTGGACCCACCACCCGCAGGAGGAACATGAAGGGTCCGGTGCAATGCGAATCGGGTGGCAGACCAAGGCGGGAGCCTTGGCGGTCCAATCCCCGGACAAGAAAACTAGTTTTTGGGACATAGAACGTCACCTCGCTGGCGGGGAAGGAGCCGGAGCTTGTGGCAGAGGTTGAGCGGTACCGGCTAGATATAGTCGGACTCACCTCGACACATTGCATTGGCTCTGGAACCCGAGACCTGGAGAGGGGTTGGACACTCTACTTTGCTGGAGTTGCTCCGGGTGAGAGGCGGAGGGCTGGGGTTGGCTTTTTGTTAGCCCCGAGACTCTCTGCCTGTGTGTTGGGGTTTACCCCGGGGGACAAGAGGGTAGCTTCCTTGCGCCTTCGGGTCGGGGAACGGGTCCTGACTGTTGTTTGTGCTTATGGGCCAAATATCAGTTCAGAGTACCCACCCTTTTTGGAGTCCCTGGGACGAGTGCTAGATAGTGCTCCATCAGGGGACTCCATTGTCCTGCTGGGGGACTTCAATGCTCACGTGGGCAATGACAGCTTGACCTGGAGGGGTGTGATTGGGAGGAACGGCCCACCTAATCTGAACTCGAGCGGTGTTTTGTTATTGGACTTCTGTGCAAGCCGCAGTTTGGCCATAACGAACACCATGTTCGAACATAAGGATGCCCACCAGTACACTTGGTACCAGGGCAGCCTAGGTCACAGGTCGATGATAGATTTTGTAGTCGTATCATCTGACCTGCGGCCGTATGTTTTGGACACCCGAGTGAAGAGAGGGGCGGAGCTGTCAACTGATCACCACCTGGTGGTGAGTTGGATCAGATGGCAAGGGAACATGCCCCGTAGACCTGGCAGACCCAAACGCATAGTGAGGGTCTGCTGGGAACGCCTGGCAGAAGAACCTGTCAAGACGGTCTTCAACTCCCACCTCCGGCAGAGCTTTGACCACGTCCCGAGAGCAGTGGGGGACATTGAGTCCGAGTGGGCCTTGTTCCACTCTGCGATTGTCGAGGCGGCTGTTGCTAGCTGTGGTTGTAAGGTGGCCGGTGCCAGTCGTGGTGGCAACCCCCGTACCCGCTGGTGGACACCAGAGGTTCGGGGTGCCGTCAGGCTCAAGAAGGAGGCCTACAGGGCGTGGCTGGTCTGTGGGTCTCCGGAGGCAGCAGACAGGTACCGGATAGCCAAGCGGGGTGCAGCAGTGGCAGTTGCCGAGGCAAAATCTCGGGCGTGGGAGGAGTTTGGTGAGGCCATGGAGAAAGACTATCGATCGGCTCCAAAGAGGTTCTGGCAAACTGTCCGGCGCCTCAGGAGAGGAAGGCAGCAACTCGCTCACACTGTTTACAGTGGGGATGGGGAGCTGCTGACGTCAACTGAGGCTATAGTCGGACGGTGGAAGGAATACTTTGAGGAGCTCCTCAATCCCACCAATGCGCATTCCGAGGAGGAACCAGAGCTGGGAGGCCTGGGGATGGACTGTCCGATCTCGGGGGCAGAAGTTGCTGAGGTAGTCAAACAACTACACAGCGGCGGAGCCCCGGGGGCGGATGAGGTTCGTCCTGGGTATCTCAAGGCAATGGATGTTGTAGGGCTGTCATGGTTGACACGTCTCTACAACATTGCGTGGTCATCGGGGGCAGTTCCTAGGGAGTGGCAGACCGGGGTGGTGGTCCCCATCTTTAAGAAGGGTGACCTGAGGGTGTGTTCCAACTATAGGGGGATCACACTCCTCAGCCTCCCTGGAAAGGTCTACTCCAAGGTACTGGAGAGGAGGGTCCGATCGATAGTTGAATCTCAGATAGAGGAGGAGCAATGTGGTTTTCGTCCTGGCCGTGGAACTGTGGACCAGCTCTATACCCATGCAAGGGTGATGGAGGGGGCATGGGAGTTTGCCCAACCAATCCACATGTGCTTTGTGGATTTGGAGAAGGCTTATGACCGTGTCCCCAGGGGCACCCTGTGGGGGACGCTCCAGGAGTATGGGGTGGGTGGCTTTCTGTTAAGGGCCATTCAGTCCCTTTACCAGAGGAGCGTGAGTTTGGTCCGCATAGCCGGTAGTAAGTCGGACCTGTTCCCAGTGAGGGTTGGACTCCGCCAGGGCTGCCCTTTGTCACCGGTTCTGTTCATCACTTTTATGGACAGAATTTCTAGACGCAGCCGTGGTGTGGAGTGTGTCGAGTTTGGTGGCAGGAGAATCTCGTCTCTGCTTTTTGCGGATGATGTGGTCCTCCTAGCTTCATCCAGCTCTGACCTTCAGCTCTTGCTGGGTAGGTTCGCGGCCGAATGTGAAGCGGCTGGGATGAGGATCAGCACCTCCAAATCTGAGACCATGGTTCTCGACCGGAAAAGGGTGGCTTGCCACCTCCGGGTCGGGGGAGAGGTCCTACCTCAAGTGGAGGAGTTTAAGTATCTCGGGGTCTTGTTCACGAGTGAGGGTAGGAGGGATCGACAGGCGGATTGGTTCGGCGTCTGCAGTGATGCGGACGCTGAGCCGATCTGTCGTGGGGAAGAGGGAGCTGAGCCAGAAAGCCAGGCTCTCGATTTACCGGTCGATCTACGTCCCAATCCTCACCTATGGTCATGAGCTTTGGGTAATGACCGAAAGAACGAGATCGCGGATACAAGCGGCCGAAATGAGTTTCCTCCGTAGGGTGGCCGGGCTCAGCCTTAGAGATAGGGTGAGGAGCTCGGACATTCGGGAGGGACTCGGAGTAGAACCGCTGCTCCTCCGGATCGAAAGGAGCCAGTTGAGGTGGTTTGGGCATCTGGTCAGGATGCCTCCTGGACGCCTCCCCGGGGAGGTGTTTCGGGCATGTCCTGCCGGCAGAAGGCCCCCGGGTCGACCCAGGACACGTTGGAGAGGTTACATCTCCAATCTGGTCCGGGAACGCCTTGGGGTCCTGCCGGAGGAGCTGGTGGACAAGGCCGGGGAGAGGACGGCCTGGAGCTCCCTAGTTGGGATGCTGCCCCCGCGACCCGGACCCGGATAAGCGGAGGAAGACGAGACGAGACGAGATGCTTTCTGCTTCAGATTCTGATGAATAAAAGAAATGGGTGTTTGTATTAAAGTGTTTGGTTGCCGTACCATAACTGTTTTCTCAGTGAGGATAAATGAAGCGACTAAAATGCTTCCTGGCTGGGAGTAGCTGATGAAGTTTGGGTGATAGGAAAGTATTTTCTGCCTATTTTAATTAACTAATTATTGAGTTTTTTATAATGTTGTCCAGTGGTTTTTATTCTGACATGATGCAACATTCAGATGCTTTTATGTTTTTCACCAACGAGCTCAACGGTGCATTTGTGGGTTACTTGGTCAAATACAAGCCAGAATGTGTTTAATAAAAGTAAAGAGGTAACTAATCTGGTTCCAAATGTAAAAAAAAAATGCTTTTTTGCAAAGGTTCTCAATTGTTTAAGACGTTTTAAGTGAAAACGTATTTCATGACTTCTCCACATTGTATATTTCTGCAGCAGAGTAGGAACTTCTGAGATAAGTAAGCTTTTTTATGCATTTACAAGATTTTGAAACTCAACTGTGCTCAACGCAACAGTCATCACCCATTAATACAGACTTTGACACACTAAAATGCTTTAATGTGTCCACAGCTGCCATGACAGAGGCTGGGCTGCCCAATAGACACCCCCGACAGACTGAGCGGGACGGAAATCTACAACCCCCGGCGCCTAACTTCTCTGCCACTGTGGCCACAAGTTTCAGACCTGTACATGCATACATAAACACACATACAGTTTCACATGCTGAGGTCATGACTAAATACTTACTGTATGAAATCTATATGAAAGGTTTTGTCTTTTGTGCTTAATTTTTAATGAGATTGAACACCCATTAAATCACGGCATCCATTGAAATAGACATCAAACGAAATAAATACAACCTTTACAGATGAGTTTTGTTCCCGGTACTTCGTTGTTGAAGAAAAGAAAAGAAGAGTTGAATAAAATGTCAAAAACAGTCAGGTCTGAAGGGGTTCAACTGTTGTTACCAAAACCATAAAACATCAAAAGGCTGCTTCAGTGTGTTGCCCTGAATTTTCAACAGACTCAGAACGACCACAAAATGCTTTTTGATGCAATTAACCGCGTTACAGTGAACGGGTGCCTTTCCACCAGCCGCAAAGTGCAACACTTTGCGCGTGTCCTACAGTCCAACACATTCTCACACCCTAAGCGTCGGAAACAAACGCTTGGTCAGCCACCCTCCACGTCAGACCCCAGACTCCAAAAGCGCCCTTTTTCGTTACTTATGTGCGAAAAGGGGTTTTCCCCTTTTGTAACTGCAGATCCCAATGCAGCGTTACACTGACGTGATGAGATATCCGCTGATGCGGCACCGAACCAGCTCGTTTAACCGCACCTAAACCTTAACGTTTCACTATTTATAACCTTCCCCTCTCCCTCATCCTAACCTTAACCCTCTTGCTGCCTAAGACGTTACTCTCACTGCGATCAAGCGTTTGTTTCCCCTGCATTCTGACTCTGACAGTCAGAGTCTGACTGTGAATTTTCGTATTTGCCACCCAAGGGGAACGTTAGAACATACCATCTGGCGAGGGGGAGGTTACACATACCCTCTACTTTTAACCTCCACCGTGGTAGTTGAAATCTCCCCCCCCGCGTTGGCTCGGTCCAAACCCGACCAATCACGAGGCGGCTCCCACCGTTCACTTCATAGAGCCGGCTTTTAGAGCGATCAACACATCACTAACGTGTTCGCTAGCAAGATGGTTAAGGTTAGGATAGGGGTGAGGGGAAGGTTAAATAAGAGGATAAGGTTAAGGTGAGGTACAATGAGCTTGTTTGGTGCCAGTGTAACGCTGCACTGGGATGCAACGGTAGCGGACATCCCATCGCGTCAGTGTAACGCTGCATTGGGATCTGCAGTAAAATAAGGGAAAACCCCTTTTCGCACATAAGTAACGAAAAAGGGCACTTTTGGCATCAGGGGTCTGACGTGGAGGGTGGCTGAGCGTTTGTTTTTGACGCGCTGGGAGTGAGAATGTGTTGCAACTACAGTCATAAGGGCGTATTTCTTACGTTTCACGTCTATTTTTACGCACCATGCTTCCAAAACACGTCAAACTCTGTAGATTGGTCCCGACAGGAAGTCAAACGTGAAGGCAGTGTAAAACATCTGGAAACTTTCAAAATTAAAGTCACGTGCAGATTTCCAGTTGCTTAAAAAGTAGCACAAAACAAAAAAGTATGTAGTTTCTTTCTAACCCCTGTAGTCAAGGTTAACAGAACAGAAAATAAACAACAGACTAGTTTGGATACATGCAGCCATCTTTCTCCTCACCAGTCATCATTTGAAGTGTGCTGTTGCAATTCTCCTGTGATTTTGTGACCTTGCAGGACAGCTTTGTGGAACGCCTTCGCTCCTGTTACGCGTCTGGAGATCTCCCACATGGAAAGGAGCTTGTGGGTAAAACGTCTCTATTTTGCGTCCAGTGGAACGTCTTGCCACTCAATTAAACTCCCAACGACATTTCTGGGTCAAAGTGCATTGATACAGTCAGAAGAGCAGCTAAGAAATGGCTGTAATGTCCGTCCACGTTAAAGACTTCACAAAGTCTTGGTGTTTTCTTTTGCTTATTGTGTTGCAACCATAAGAGATTAAAAAAGCTCCTTCAGTATGTTAAGAGTCCAACGTCTCACGACTCACTTAAAGAACAACAGAGAGTTACTGCAGACCACTAATTAATGATGAAATGACTAATACACCTACCAGCCCTCACACTCAGTAGGTCTTGATGCGCTTTGGAGTTGTTGACCAGGTTGATGTGCTAACTACTAGTTTGAGCTGTGACACAAAGTGTCAACTCCAATCTCAAACATGTGAAAATATTATTTTATTAATCTTTATGTCACGGTTTATTTGGCATTACAGCGGTGTCTGTTTGATTCATTTAGCTATTTTCGTGTACTTTTGGTTTTGGTTTTTGTCGAGCCCGTTTGCTTGATGCCAGGAAAAACTGTTGGACACTCCTCCAGTTGCAGTTATTGAATTTACGGCACACACAACAAACTACCCGGTGTTGCGGGGAACTCTGGCAGAAACATTCTGATATTTGTGCTGGAAGTGCCCCAGGCTTCACCAGAGACAGAAGCTGCTCTTGTTTCTGCTGCTAAAACACTCAAATCCAGTTAACACTGTGTGATGTGAATCTGATGGTGATGGAAAGTTGTATAAAATCATATTTGCATGAACTGAGATGTGATTGCTTCTTCATTAAGAGTTGTTTTAAGACTAGAAAACAGATCCTGGCACATATACGGTGTCAGCTTTGCTAGTTTCTGAGACCCGTGTTTCTGTTTCTGGTGCATCCTGCTGAGCAGGGGTTCTCATTTTGTTTCTGTGAAATAGTATAATGTGAAATTGAAGGTATCCAGAGGTTAATAATTAACTATAATAAAACAAAGTCAGTCAAACATCTGGAACATTTAGGAGACATGAGCTCTTTCAGGGTATCTGCAGGTTTAAGGAGCCAAATTTAAGACTTTTTAAGGCCACTTAGACCAAATTTAAGCTATTTTTAAAACTAAATTTAAGCTTTAATTTCCAGCTATTGCCTGGAACCGGTGCTAACCACGTCGCGAACGTGGGATTAGCCATCCAGTTACCATTAAACTTGCACTTCCCCATGGCACAAGCTCCCACTAGCTTAACCAGCTAATGTGCTCATCTTAAAATAGACCCCTTTCACAACCAACTGAATGTGTACGGTTCCGCTTACGCCAACATCATACACAAAAAATGCTGAACACTAACTAGAAATTCACGAAGATTTTATAGAAATAAAAAAATCTTGTTTATTGGGTCTTTGAAAATTTAAGACCTTTGGAAACTGTATTTAAGTATTATTTGTCATTTTTAAGGATTTTTAAGGCCTTAAATTTGGAAAAGCTAATTTAAGACTTTTGAAGGACCCGCGGATACCCTGTCAGATGAGCTGTTGTCTCATCAGTCAGGAAGGACGTAACACTCTGAACAGCAGTGGAAATATTACCTGTGCTGAAAAGGTTTGGCTTGGGTGAAGCTTCACCATCTCTGGTAACGATATTCTAGAGTCTGCTAGGTGCTGCTGAGACATCCCTTCACCTAGCTTGTGTCACAACCAGTCAGAACCTTCAGCTGCAGAAGAAATCCACACGTACACATTCCCCCAATGCTACAAGCTCCAGTTTTATTTTTTGTCTGAATTTCTTAAATGATGTAGCTGTCATAGTCAATGTTCTTTTTGGTGGGACGAGAGGCTGGTTCTCCTCATTATTCATGACCCCCTCCCAGTTTGTGTGTACCTGCCCTTGCATCATGCCCTCCTCTGTCTGTCACACACCGTAATCGTATTCACACAGTGGAAATCACATTACATATCAGCTGCCACTGTGGAAAGGTTCAGGGCAGCTGCTGGACAAGCCTAATAAATGCCTAACCATCAAGATGACAATGATAATTGCATGAAAGCAGTTTCCCTAAAAATCCTGGCTTCTCCTCCACCTGTCCCTGGTCTTCTTCAGCTCCGCTGGATGCTAGCTTCCTCACACAACAACACTTTCATCGCTTCAGTGCCCCAAATCACAAGTGCATCCCTGCCAATCACTGTTATTGTTTTTCACCTCTGAAATGAAACCTGCAGTAACATGATAAAATGTGCAACATTTCCACTTGTGTTTCAACTTGTAGGCAGGAACATGCACACACAATAAAAGACTTTGTAGCATGTTTAGATCTTCACCGGCCATCTGGCTGGATGAGATTAAAACATCTCATTAAATAGGTGGTGCAGATCTTTCATGCTGCTGCTTGGTCTTGATTTGATGTTGGATTGATGAAACACTTAAAGTTTTTCTTTTAACTAATCATATCGTCTGTGAAGGTCAAGATACAGAGACGGGGTTTGTTTTGGTGATGAAAACAAAATGTGTCAAGAAGAAAAGCATGAATCCCGGCAAATTACTTTTGTAGTTCTATAGTTAAAACAAAACATGTTTATGAAGCTCTTTGCTTTAAATCCCTCTCACAGAAAACTATTTCAGCAGTTTTATTCCTGGCAATTACAGTACCTTCCAGAATGAGCCGTTTTATGGCTCTGTCCCTTTAAGAAAACAAGCTGGAGCTGGCCACGCCCACCCATTCCCCACTCAGGCTGCTAACTAGAGCTGCTGCTCCTCCAGCAGCTTGTGTGTATGTCCCCTGCTTGTGATGTCACAAACGATGACTTTTTGAAAAAGGCTTGTCTGAGGCACATAATTCCCAAAGCCCATCACTGACAGAAGATTAATGAATTTAATTTTATTTTTGGGGGGGGGGGGTTGCATAATATGTCCTTTTGAACAAATATTCCTTTAAGAAATTATAACTCAAAGGTTACAAGAGCATAGCTTTAAAGACGCTCAGCATCACTGAATCTGAGGTCCACGTTTTCAACTGGAATGAGGTGGATTTCCAAATGTAGGTAAGTAAAATAGACACCAAAGTTTTCATATAATTGTAAATTTTGAATGAATTAATTCAGGATTTTAAATTTACCAACTGAAAGCACAAAGTTCTTATAGTTCAGAATTTGTCTGTGTCAGGGATCGAGCTGGCTGACGAGGTGGAACCGCTGAAGATGGAGTGTGGCGTGTTGGTTAGGACCCAGACGTGGAAGTGTAGCCAGCCAGGCGTTTTAATCCAGTGACTCCTGGACGTGTACCGATGGTAACGGCATCACAAGGAGTTACAGAGGGACTAGTAAAAGAAGGACGTGTGGATTTAAATTGGAAAGACAGCTGCTTAGAAGCAACGCTGAGATGTAAGAAGCTCGTGAAACTGATGACTGAATGTTGACCGGGTGAGCAATCGGTTGTAACGTCACCAAATGGACTGATTTTGAGATCCCACAGTTCAAATGCACGGCCAGAGCAAACAACCCTGGCTACACAAGTTCTGCTGCATTTTACCCTGACAGGAGATGGAACGTCTGCACGCGGGCTCTTTAATCAGATGACTTCATCAGCTGAGCTGAAGCTTCATCAGATAATAAAGATAGCATTCTTTCCCCAAGGTTCCTCACAAGAGAACTCCTAAAATAAAATTATATTTCCAGAAGAAAAGAAGATTTCATAATATAAGTCATCATTTTATATTTCAGAATAATCCTTGAAGAAAAGAAGATCTTATAATTAATAATCACTAAACTTTGCCATGTATAATTATAAATGATGAAATGTTTCACAAATCTGTTCAATGATGCTAAGTATGTTTACTGGATTAGGTCACTCACACCAGACAAGAAGTAAGGCTAAATTAAGAAGCACTACACATAAGCTAACCTTGTTACGCAGACTCAGCGGCTCTGCACCACAGAGTGTGCGTTCTGAGAATTCTTGATAACTTTGGTAATAGATAAACAGCGGGCTATAAAACCAGCCGCTCTGCTTCCACCCGGAGACAAGTTCGAACCTCCAACAGAACGAGTGTTGGAGAGCAAAGCTTTGAGACTGGCCATCTTTAGCTGAGCTACCAAAGGATTTTGACACACCGTCAATACCTTAAGCTTTTGCACCTGCAAAGCTGAGGACAACAAGAGATGTTTCCTGCAGAACAAAGCTGATTTTGCAACACTCCTTCAGGGTGGTTTTGAGACGCTTGGTTTCATCCAGTCCAGCTGTGTTACCTGGAGCGATTCTGGACCGACCTGGTCGTACTAGGAGTTAAACTTCTGTACCCGGGGTCTCCAACCCCCTGACCTCTCGGATCCTCAAAGGCGTCTCCACTTGGGTACGTAGAACACAGTGAGATAGTGTCTGTGTGCAGTTTGAGAAGAACAGCTTACAGCTCAGATGCAAACCAAATTCTTTTATTATCCAGAACTCACCTCTCTCTGAGATGCGAAGACTTTGACTCTGAAATACTATATTCACACCTAGTTCCAGACACCCACCTCTTAGTTCGCATCCACTCACAGTAAATAACAGTTTAAACCATTTGTCAAGGCTTAAAATTGTTTGTAAAATAAATTCTTATTTATTTGCAAACACTGACGGGTTCTTGAATCAAAGCAAAGTCTGAACGATCCCTTAATAATTAAATGAATCCTAGAACCTTCTAATTAATCATCCTCAGACCAAGCAAGGTGATATTCTCTAATAATAGAGTATTACAGCTATTGGTCACAAAGTAATGAGAATAGAAATAAATAGCTCTTAAGCAATTTATTTAATCCAATTTACCCTCTACTGACTTCATCACACGGTGCTTTTATGGGCGTTCACAATCACGTGACTTTCTGATTCTGCAAAGCCTAAAATATCCAACGTTCACATTTTACGACACAGCAAATTTACAGCAGTACTTTATATGAAAGATCAAAACAACAATAGTGATGAAAATATGAAACTTTTCTCACCAATAGACTCAAAAATCCTTCGTTAGACTAAATTCTGTGAGCTGTTTTGAATGTTAATACTGTCATCATGGTGCTTCCATTGCTGCAATCTAATCCAAAGGAATCCATGTTTTGATATAAAAGTGTCACTGCAGTGCAGATCAATGAAGTCAAAAGGTCTTGGGTGTGTGCTGAAGTGATGAGCAGAGGGAATCCTGGGGCCTGACGGGGTCAATGTGATAACTAAAGCAAAGCTCACATCACCCAGACGATCTGAAGCCAAGTGAATATTCATTAAAGCCTCCGCAATAAGAGAGAGTTTAATCTGCCAATTTAATTATAAGGTCGGCGCACGGGAAGGCTTTGGTCTAGATTCTCTTTCCCTGGGAGATTTGCCCTCTTTCCCCAACTCCCTCAATGAGAAGCAACAGAGAGGAAGAAAAAGCAGCCGTTCGACCTACGATGATGGCAGACCTGGGCCTTATTGCTGCTGCTCAGACCAGAATAGGAATAATGAGCCAGGGATAAGAGGGAAAAGAGGGGGAACTACTCCGAAATGTGGCCATTACTCCTCTGCATGGCCTATTATAGTGAGAAAACAAGCAATATCCCAACACCACAAATTAGGACACTGGAGGAGTAGGGAGTTACTGAGAATGTGAGATGACACTCCTGAGCAGGAGGCAGCTGCAGTAATAGCTTTCAAATAGACTTTATACAACACGGCTCCAACTCCTCTTCCTCTGTGATGTGAAGCGATTCTGCAGAAGGAAATTAGGCTATCGGAGAGAACCCCAGAGCAAGAGTTATCTTTGGTTTTTAGATTTAAAGAAATGGAGCAAAGAAATGTTATTTTACCATTTTTAGACAAGTGAAACCAGCATGAAAACGTGTTTTTAGTTAATATGATTTACATTTTAAACCTGCAAGTTTCTTCTATCTAAACTGTCAGGCCAAATGCGAAATTTTAAAAAGTTCTTCTGTATCCTCAGCAGAAGCCAGCTGGGTGTTATCAGACCCGTGAGAAGTGACCTTTATCCAGAGCCAGACCCAGACCGGGTCCTGGGGAGACTGTGAGGTCAGATTTGTTCAATTCAAAGTGTAAAGTCAGCTCTGAGTCAGAGGTGGGCGGCAGCATCAAGGTTATTTTATTATACCTGAAGAAAGTCTGTGGTAATTATGTTTTTAATCTTTAACATTTTGTGTATGGTTGCCGTTTTCAAACGGTCACATTTATTAGTGCAAACAGGTAAAGGTGTTTAAGGAGTCTTGTGTGTGATGACAGTGTAAATCTACAATAAGAGCCCTGCAACAGCAGGCCTAAACCCTGGAAGTGGTGTTTTCATCGGAAGACTTTGTCTTCCTGTTTTAAACTTCTCGTTGGCAAGCCTCCATGCTGAAGAATCAGAAGGAGAATCGCGATTATTTTGCACACACGTCTTTTTAGATAGTGAAAACTAGCTGTTAGCTCAAAATGCTAATTATCTGAAGCTATTTCAGGAGTCTGTCTAGAATGGGTTAGCTGAATTATATACGTTTACACTGTAAAATTATAATGGCTGAAAAAGATCATTTAATTTGTTGTATGAACTAGTTATGGTTACATATTTTTGTTTAGTTTTTCTAAGCGCTGCAGTGGAGTGAGACTACTCAAAATCTAGAAGAAAGGATGGCAGCTGGAGCAATCTGGTTCTGCAAAATGTATTATAGGTGCAAACAAATAGACTAACGTTTCTACATAATAGTCTTCATCAGAGTTACCCATAAGACTGTTGTGTCTAAACGTTAGTCTATTTGTTTGCAGAACCAGATAGCTCCAGCTACCATACTTTCTCCATCCGTTTGATGTCCTGCGGCATGTAGAGCACCTGTGTTCCATGGATGGATGATGCGCAACCATCGACATAAATATACTGGACATCTCCTTTCCATAGGCTCCAATATCACGTTTTTGAGGATAAATGGGAGGTGGCCACCACCGCCATTTTGACCGTGTCACAGGTTCCGTCAAGCCCAGACAATTCCAAAAAAGGGAAGAGAGGTGGAGCTGAGGGTGTGGCTGTAAGGCTGGGATCAACTGACGACACCCGGTCGAACTAGCTACAAGCTAACCTGAAGCTAACCCTGGCTAACCCAAAGCTAACTCGAAGGTGGGAGCTAAGCTAACGGAGGTAGCAACCTAGCTACAACCAGAGTTAACTGTGCACAACACCAGAGCTTCTGAGTCAGAGATACGCCGGGCTGACCGCTGGGTGAAACCGGGTGGAACACAGAGGTCTCCGAGAGCTCCACAAGCCGGCAGCCACACAGCAGACAAGCGCCGCTGCGATCTGAGATGCACAGAGCTGCCGCTGGGGAGAACTGGGTGGAAAGGTTTCCATCCCAGAGCTCCACAAGCCGGCAGCCGCACAGCAGACAGAAGCCGCGATCAGACAGAGATGCGCCGAGCTGCGGGGAGGGGAGAACGGGTGGAAAACATCGGTCTCCCGAGAGCGCCACAAGCCGATAGTGGGAACCCAGCTCCACCAACCTGTTATATTTCAACCCATTTTCTAAAGTGCAGCATTATGTTAAATGCACTGGGTTTTACCCTATTACATTTAAATTTCATGGTTAAACAGTACATGTTAAAATCTAAGCTCAGCTTGGCAGTGACCTAAAATACATAAATATAATTTTACTTACAGAAATAAATGAAGTGGAGACTCCTTGGACGCTCTATTAGTGCAATTAATGCCACAGCAAGTCATTTTGTCCAACAATTGCACAAAAAATATCCAAAAAAGAATACACAAACACAGAGACTCAAAATCCTGGAGCAGTTTCCAAGCCAGACCGAGGTTCTACTGAGGCCTTTCCCCGGAGCTAGCTTTGTGGTCACGTGGGTCTGATGCTCATTAATTATACAGAATTTTAGGCTTTTAATACACTTAAACAGAAGAGTGAGAAAAACATTCACCCCCCTCAGAGTTGTCATGAGTGTAAACTAGATCATTTAAACCAAAAACATGTTTCGGTACCAGGCTGTAAACATGTTTATTTCTGCTGTGAAATTGGTATTTTTAACATGGGAGTCAATGAGGATTTGCTCGCTTCTGACACCAGCCCCTAGTGGATGAGGGTGGAACTGCAATGTATGGTACTTTTTTACGGGTTTGACTCAATTTTAGAGCTGCATTGTGGGGGCTTGGTCGCTCCACAAAGGATCCCAAATCACAGCATAGCTCCAGAGGGATCTCCTTCGAGAAGATCAGTGCGCTCACGGAGGACGCGCTTCCTCAAGAGTGCACACTCTGCCAAATCCTCCAATAACACAGATCACAGATCAGCTATGATATGAAGTCAGATTCCCGTCGCTCCCAGGTGTCTTTTATAGGCTTTAGCATCATTTATGTGACGCACAAGAACAAACTGAAGAAAATAACACAATGTGTATATTAGCTCCTACACATGACATACTCACAGATCTGTGCATGACTGATGAATGAGGGTCCTGGAGTCCACCACAGAACAAAAACGGAAGCTGGCCTGAGACATCCTAGCAGACCAACACGAGAAGCATTATCTAGGACCACTGGTTATATAAAAATACAATGGTTGTCATTCAAAATGTTTAATTTAGCTACATTAGCTCTTCAGTTGAAGGCAATGAGGTTGGTTACCACTAGACTAAACGTAGCACAACTAGTGACTCATGTTAAACAGTTTCCTGCATGATTAAAACGGAGGACTTCAGGACTGTGACCATTTATATATATATATATATATATATATATATATATATATTTTCATTGCAGGATGAGATGTTCCCTTATGAGGAGTGGCCTTGTGGCGGTTAATTAAGTTAAAGCTTGATGAGAACAAACAACGAGCTCTGCAGAAAAACTGATAACTGACTTTTTTAGTAAAACCTGAAGCATCTTTTAGCTGATTCTGGTACTAAAATGATGGAGGTCTGTGTCTTGGATTCTTTTTGTGTTTTTTGTGTCATTTAGCCGCAGAAACTCTGCAGTTTTAGAAAATATTTGGATGAACAGACTGCTACAATGCAGTCTGACTAGCCAGCTTATTTACATTGATACTCTATATACCTGCAGAGCTAAATATTTTGCCACAGCTACATTTTTCTAGATTTCTAGGCTAAAACCACCATTTCTCATAAATAAAAAGTAAAAATTATTTGGATTTCCTTGATATTTGGTTGAAATGACAAGAAGTTTCAGACAGGTTAATGAGGTTGTAGACTCTGGACTAGGATGTGAATGAATTAATCTAAGCTACTTATCTGGATCAAAAGTGTCCAACAAAAGAGTATACTTGAAGTTCCATTTTTGGTTCTTTTTTAAACACAGAAAGGTTTCTCTTTATCTTGCTGGCTGCAAAACATCTTCAGAGCTGACGCTGATGGTGGCGTCACTTCCTACTCCGTTTATCCGCGGGCAGCAGAGGACGTTGTCGCCCTCTGCTGCCCACTCTCCCCTCTCCGACGATGCAGTCTCATGCACGGTCCAACAAGTAAACTCCATCGTCCCTGTTCATGGTCCCACATCCACGTCTCCTTATCTCTATAGCTTCTTTTATCCATCTTTTGTATTTCTGTTGTTCGGTGTTTATGATTCTTGCGTTGTCCCAGTCCATTATATGGTTTTCTCTTGTGCAGTGATCTGTTACGGCTGCTTTCTGCTTCTTCTTTTGCTGCTCTTGTGTGTTTTCGACTTGTTTCTTTCTCGCACTCCTTTCTGTGTTCTATTGTTCGTGTGTTGAGTTGGCGTCCGGTTTCTCCTATGTATGTTTTATTGCAGAGTTTGCATGGGATTTCGTAAACGACTCCACATTTAAGTCCAGCTGGTATCTTGTCTTTTGGGTGCACTAGTTTGTTTCTAACTGTTGTGTATGGTTTTGTTGGTGTGTTTATGTTGTGTTTTTTCATTGTTAACTGGGACAACACAAGGATCATAAACACCGAGCAACAAAAATACAAAAGATGGATAAAAGAAGCTATAGAGATAAGGAGACGTGGATGTGGGACCATGAACAGGGACGACGAAGTTTACTCGTTGGACCGTGCATGGGACTGCATCATCGGAGAGGGGAGAGCGGGCAGTAGAGGGCGACAACGTCCTCTGCTGCCTGCGGATAAACGGAGCAGGAAGTGACGCCACCATCAATGTCAGCTCTGAAGATGTTTACAGCCGCAAACGAAACGTCAGCAAGGTAAAGAAAAACCTTATCTGTGTTTAAAAAAGAACCAACATGGAATTAGAAGACAAACACGGCAAGAACGTACAAAATAAATATACTTGAAGGCATTTTATTCATGGTGAATGTTTTTGCTCTCACTCAGAACCTCTAATTAACATTAAATCACTGCTGAAACCTTCATGACGACAGAAATTAAACCTCTTAGTAAAAAGCTTCAGTTTTAAAGTCATGAATGAAAAAGACTTTAACTCCACAACCTTGCATGAGAGCACCAGCAGCACAGATTTCTCTGGTCAGAGCAGAGCGATGCTGCTGCAGAGTTTCAGCTCAGGGTTGCTTCTGCTGTGGCCGTTATATGAGGATCATTCAGCGCTGCTACTGCTGTTGCACTTTCAGGGTCTTTTTCTTTGAAGCGTTTTTCATTCATCTTTTATGACGTGACGATACAAATCTGCATGCTCTGCTGATGGAAAATAAAAAATGTCACCTTAAGGACGTCTTTTCTACTGCAGGGGAAACAAAACAAATCACTTAATTATACAGTTAATAAAAATTACAGAACAATGAAAACAGTCATACAGTGAGCTTCTCACCCACTGGTTTAAGAAGACAGAAATCTAAGCAGCTGTTCTGTGAAACAAGATCGCCCTCTACTGAGTATGTCTGGCAACAACCATCAAAATGCCAGACGGTCAGTTTTTCAGATCAGAATCTGTCTGATAAGAGCAAGGTTGGTGTGTCTGAGAGAAAGGCATGCCACCCTTTCATTGTCATATCAAGGTAAAAGCAAACACAAAATTCTAAGGTTGTCATTTGGTAAGGAGGTTTCTGTGATATTTAATGCATGTTTCAATGAGAAGGGAATACAAGTGCTTTACTAAACAATCAGTCTGAGAGTTAAAGGGTCAGTCAAATCAAAACAATCCCTTCAGATTACACTGTTTTCATAAAATTAGGTGTAACAAAGATCTGGAGCTGGACTGAAATTAAACATTTTTTAATGATTTTTTCTGATTATAATCAGTCACTTTGAGTTTTTTATGCAGGCTGAACATGAAAATAGTCTCCTACACCTATCTCCTGCATTAGCTTTTGATAGAAAACAGACGGTGAAACTCTAGGATTAGAAAATCCTGCAGATCTACGTCACCCTGTCACTTAATATTCATGGACTCACCCATCTTGGCTCACAGCTGGGAAGGCTGTTGTTGGTTTAGTGTCCAGGAAACAGCAGAATGTCTCTGCTAGTAGAAGCTAACCATTAGCATCAGCAACTCCACCACACAGCAGAACTCTTCCAGGCTTTTTTTTTTTTGTGGAGATAAAACATCAACGTCAGTGGTAGAGTCATAAGGGTAACAAAAACATTCCAATTCAGGTCAGTTCATTAAGCCAATCAGAAATAATGTTTCCTATATAAGGAACCCAGCAAATTGCATCAAGTCACTGACTAGTGTCAGTGACTTTACATCAATCCTCATACTAAGCAAGCATAAAGCGACAGTGGAGAGGAAAATTCCCTTTTAACAGGAAGAAACCTCCAGAGAATCCTGGCTCAGTATAAGCAGCCATCCTCCACGACTCACTGGGGATCAAGAAGACAGAGCAGACACACACACACGCCAAGCAATGTGTCCATGGTTACATTGTGATTTCTTAGTAAATATTCTATTTGGTGAAAGATAAACTTTATTGTATTTACCCTAGTGGATCTATAATTAAACGGATAAACTAGTAGTAGCACATTCAACGTCAAGGAAACAAAAAGTTATTATCAGGAGAGGGAGAATGTTTAAGTGGTTAGCAGCAGTGTGCTAGAAGATGGCCCCCTCCATGAGGCCACCACAGCTCAGCAGAACATCACTGTAGCTTCCTCAGGGGAGAAAAACACTTAGAGAAAAAATAAAGTTAACAGCTGAAATAGCAGGAAATAATACAGTTAAAGAGCAGACTGTAGAAGAAAGCAGTAGAGTGTGAAAAGAGGTCAATGTATCCAGCACTCTAAGCCCATAGCAGCATAACTACAGAGATAACTCTGAATAATCTAGCCTTTTTAGATGGAGGCATGTTGGAGGCAGGGCAAGGGAGAGCCGTCTTTACCGACTGTACACTCCACCTCCCTCTACTCCCCCACTTGTCCAGATTTAGGCTAACATCAGATTTTAACCATAAGCCCTATCAAATAAAAATGTTTTAAGCCTAGTCTAAAAAGTAGACAAGGTGTCTGCCTCATGGACTAAAACTGGGAGCTGGTTCCACAGGAGAGGAGCCTGATAACTAAAAGATCTGCCTCCCATCCTAATTTTAGATATTCTGGGAACCACCAGTAAACCTGCAGTCTGGGAGCGAAGTGCTCGGTTAGGAACGTATGGAACAATCAGATCACTGATGTATGATGGAGCTTGATTATTAAGAGCTTTATATGTGAGAAGGAGGATCTTAATATCTATTCTGAATTTAACAGGTAGCCAGTGTAGGGAAGCTAAGACAGGAGAGATATGATCTCTTTTTAATTCTCATCAGAACTCTAGCTGCAGCATTTTGGACAAGCTGAAGACTTTTAACTACATTCTGTGGACTTCCTGAGAGTAATGAATTACAGTAATCCAGTCTTGGTGTAATAAATGCATGAACTAGTTTTTCAGCATCACTCCTGGAAAGGATGCTTCTAATCTTAGCAATATTCTGAAGGTGGAAAAAGAAAATCCTACAAACCTGTTTAACCTGGGATTTGAATGACATGTCCTGGTCAAAGATAACACCAAGGTTCCTTACTTTGTTCTCGGAGATTAATGTAATGCCATTCAGGCCAGGTGATTGACTAAGCAATTTCCTTTTCTGGATTTCTGGTCCAAAGATGAGAACTTCCGTCTTGTCTTGATTTAAAAGCAAAAAGTTTAGAGTCATCCAATTTTTTATGTCCTCAAGACAAGCCTGTAATCTACCTAACCGATTAGGTTCATCAGGGTTGATGGATAAATATAACTGAGTATCATCAGCATAACAGTGAAAGTTTATCCCATTGTCATGTCTCGTGGAATGTGTTTAAATCAAGACATGCAGTAATCTGACTCGACGAGCAGGTAGGATGAAATTAAAGTCTTTATTTATTAACTCATTCACTGCCATTGATGACTAAAGTCGTCATTTGCATTTTTTTTACTGTTTGAGCATCGGAACGAGCCCCCGCGCTGAGAGAACAAACATCTCAGCCCTGAAGCTGATCTTCATCCGCATACGTCACAGATCACATGATCAGGAAGCAGACCATCCATGTGTTTGGAGATCGTTTTGGGCCGTTCCTGTAAAAAAAAGTGAGGCGCGAACCGGAAAAGCGTCTGCCGATCACAATTCGACAACGGATTATGAAAGAACGGATAACGCTCGAAACACACAGCTTCTTCCTGATGTAAGAGGTGAGTCTCCTCTTTGTTTAGATTGTTTTGGCATCGACATCATGCTAGCGCGCAACGTTCTGTGACTCTTAAAAAAACAGTAAAAATGGTGAGAAACGCTGGCAGCGAAGGCCGTTAGCGATCAGGAAACGGCTGGCAGTGAATGAGTTAACTGGAACAAAAGGTTATCCTATATTATCCTATATTATATATATATCCTATATTCGAGTGACAAGTTCACAAAACAAGAACGAGTGGCTGGGACTACCTATACAGGAGCAATCATCCGGCGTAATGAGGTGTCACCATCCTCCTTTTATACCCGCGTCCCTGATTGGAGATGTTCTGCAGCTGCGGCCCCCTCCGCTGTCACCTGTGGAAAATCAGTCAGAGTGAGATGGGGGTGATGTCACTCACCTCGGCTCAGGAACATCACAGTGCCCCTCCCTCAACGGACGCCCCCTGGCATCCCAGCAGCGGTCTTTGATGCCTCAAAGTCGGTTATGAGAGAGGGATCCTCAATGTAGGAACGGGGAATCCAGGACCGTTCCTCCGGGCCATAACCGTCCCAGTCGACCAAGTACTGAACCCCACAACCACGGGGACGGGAGTCAAGGATGCGCCGAACCTTGTAAACCAACGCCCCCTTGTAGAACTGAGCAGGAGGAGGAGGAGCCGGAGCCGGGCACAGGGGACTGGAGACCACAGGCTTGACCAGGGAGACATGGAAAACTGGGTGGATCCGGAGAGACGTTGGAAGGTCCAGGCATATGGTCAGTGGGCTCGGGACGGCAATCACCTTAAAAGGACCCAGGTACCCCGGGGCGAGCTTTCTAGACGTGGCTTTCAAGGGCACATCTCTCGAGGAAAGCCAAACCATCTGTCCGGGGACATAGGTGGGTGCTGGGCGACGGTGATGATCAGCCAACCGCTGATTCCTTTCCGCAGTACGTTGAAGGGCTGACCTAGTAGCCACCCATGCACGACGAGCCCGGCGAAGAAACTGGGGAGTGGTGCTGATGGAGTCTGTCTGGAGTGGAAACAGAGACGGCTGATATCCAAGAGAGGACTCAAACGGGGACTGACCTGTGGCGGAGGAGACGTGGCTATTTTGGGCGTATTCGACCCAAGCCAGTTGGTCACTCCAGGAAGACTGGTTGGTAGAACAGATGCAGCGTAGCATGGCGCCCAGCTCCTGATTCATTCTCTCGCACTGGCCGTTGGTCTGGGGATGAAAGCCAGAAGTTAAAGCCACCCGGGCCCCTAAAGCGGTGGCGAACTCCCTCCACACCCGGGATACGAACTGGGGGCCACAGTCTGAGAGAATCTCGGTCGGTATCCCATGGAGGCGGAAAACATGCTTGATCAGGAGCTGGGCTGTGACTGTGGAGGTGTGAAGCGCCTTTAATGGCACTAGGTGGCAGGCTTTAGAAAACCTGTCCACTATTGTGAGGATGGTGTTAAATTCATGTGAGGGAGGTAACCCACAAACAAAGTCAATAGCAATATGTGACCACGGGCGAGAAGGTACGGGCAAGGGACTGAGTAGCCCAGCGGGTAATTGGTTGGTACCTTTTTGTCGCGCACAAACATGGCAGGCTGACACGTACTCCCTCACGTCATTGAAGATGGATGGCCACCAGAACGAGCGCCGAATCAGGGCTAGGGTCCGACCCACTCCGGGATGGATAGAAAACCTCCCGGTGTGTGCCCAGTGGATCACCTTCCCTCGCAGCTCCTGTGGAACAAACAACTTATTTGTTGGTCCATTACCTGGGCCGGGGTCCACCTTGATGGCTTCCAGCACCTGATCCCTAATAGTCCAGGTCACTCCTGCAAGGATGCAGGAGGAAGGCAAGATGGTGCCTGGTGTCGCCTCATCCTCGGAAGCGTACTCTCGGGACAGGGCATCAGGCTTAGTGTTCTTTGACCCTGGCCGATAGGACAGAACAAAGTTAAAACGAGTAAAAAACAAGGACCACCGATACTGTAGGGGATTTAGTCTCTTCGCTTCCTTGAGATAAATCAAGTTCTTATGATCCATCCATATGACAAATGGAAGTTCAGCCCCCTCCAGCCAGTGCCTCCACTCCTCCAGAGCCAGCTTCACAGCCAGTAACTCCCTGTCCCCAACATCATACCTGCTCTCAGCTGGCGTAAGACGCCGTGAAAAGAAGGCGCAGGGATGAAGCTTGTGGTCGACTGGGGATACCTGAGAGAGCACTGCCCCAACCCCAGTGTCTGAAGCGTCCACCTCCACTGTGAACTGCGATTTAGGGTCGGGTCTGGAGAGGACCGGAGCCTCGGTGAACCTTCTTTTGAGAGCCTGGAAAGTTGCTTCTGCCTTTGGAGACCAAGAAAAGGGGTTAATCACAGAAGTCAGAGCTGTTAGAAGGGCTGCGGTTTGACTGTAGTTGCGGATGAACCGACGATAAAAGTTCGCAAAACCCAGGAATCGCTGTAGCTGCTTCCTGGTAGCAGGGGTGGGCCAATCTGTCACCACTTTTATTTTGTCAGGGTCCGCCTTCAGACGACCACTCTCCAACACAAAACCAAGAAATTTAACAACAGAGACACGAAATTCGCACTTCTCAGCCTTAACAAATAGTCTATTCTCCAACAATCGTTGGAGCACCGCTTGAACGTGTTTCTTATGTTCAGAGACTGACTTAGAAAAGATTAAAATATCATCGAGGTACACAGTTACGAAGTCATTGATGTAATCACCCAAAACCGAGTTCACAAGCCTCTGAAAAACTGCTGGGGCGTTAGTGAGACCAAATGGCATCACTAAATATTCAAAATGCCCCAAAGGAGTCTTAAAAGCAGTCTTCCATTCATCTCCTTGTTGGATCCTGACTAGATGGTAAGCATTGCGAAGGTCCAACCGAGTGAAAATGGTGGCGTCCTGGACTGGCTCAAAGGTGGAAGAGAGTAGTGGAAGTGGGTACTTGTCCTTAACTGTTATTTGGTTTAGACCTTGGTAGTCAATACAGGGACGAAGGGAACCATCTTTTTTAGCCATGAAGAAGAACCCTGCCCCCAAGGGTGATGTAGATGGCCTTATGATCCCATTGGCCAGCGCTTCAGTGATATAGGACCGCATACAGTCCTGCTCAGGCTTCGAGAGACTATAAAGGCGACTTGTAGGAAGTGGGGCTCCTGGCAGTAGGTCAATGCCACAGTCGAAAGGTCGATGAGGTGGTAAGGTGGCGACTTGGTCCTTACTGAACACCTGCTGTAAGGCGTGATATTCAGAAGGTACCCGTGCGAGATCAGGGAGCTCCTTTGGAGCCACGGCAGAATCCTTAGCTCCGGAAACAGCAGAGGTCAGACAAGTCAGGTGACATTCCGGACTCCAGGTCTCAACACGGTTGGCTCTCCAGTTCAATTGTGGATTGTGTATCTCAAGCCAGGAATGTCCCAGAACCACTGGATTCTGCGGAGAAGGGAACACAAACAGCGAGAGCATCTCCGTGTGGTTACCTGAGACCTGGAGCTGGAGAGGAACAGTTCGGCGCGTGATAGTAGACAGGGGCCTCCCATCCAGAGAAGAAACGGTCAGTGGTTCAGGAAGGGGTTCAGTAGTTATGCCCCATTCGTGGACTAGTCGTGGGTCCACCAACGACTCCTCGCTGCCAGAGTCTACTACGGCTGTCGTCTGATGAGAGCGGTTATTGCAAGTCAAAAGACAGTTTATGAGGAAACGGGAGGTTCTATTACCTGAGTTGCTGCCCTCCAGAACTCCCGGTCCTACTGGTGGGCTCGACCTTTTAACAGCTCCGGGCAGGTCCGCACAAAGTGTCCCAGTTGTCCACAGTATAAACACAATCCTCTACTGCGACGGTGTTGTTGTTCCTCCGGAGTCAGGTGAGCCCTTCCCAGGTGCATGGGTTCGTCAGAGGTGTCCAGAGAAGATGGTCTAGTGGTTGAGCGGTGATGGGGAGGTGCAGGTGAAATATCCCTCATAGCAGGTCTATGTAGCTCCCGATATCTCTTGTCAATAGAGATGGACAAAGAGATCAGTCCACCCATGGTGGATGGCTCGGGGCACAGAGCCAGCTGGTTCTTGACGCGGTCACTTAATGCTTCGATGAAGGCTGCCTTCAAGGCGTCCTCGTTCCATGACGTCATGGCTGCCACAGTTTGAAACTCCAAGGATAATTCCGCCACTGTCCTTTTACCCTGTGAGAAGTGGAAGAGCCTCTTTCTTATGTCCGTAGTAGTCTCAGAGCTGCAAAAAGTCATTTTAAAATCCTCCAAAAAATCAGGGTAGGTACCAGACAGAAAATCAGGATTCCTACTCTTTGTCTCTGCCCATCTGAGTGCCTTGCCTCTCAATAGTCCTACTACAAAAGCGATCTTCGAAGAATCTGTAGAAAAAGCCCTCGGAGATCCCTCAAAAGCTAGGCGGCACTGAAGTAAAAAACCATAACCGTCCTCAAACTCACCAGAAAAAGTCGGACATTGCAAAGAGGGAGCTTGACGGAAGTGGGTGACTTCCGGGTGTCCAAGCATTTCTGGTCCGGGTGGAAAAGGTCCCCCGGCGGCTTGACCAGATAGTTCCGTAGATGCCGGCGCAGCAGCTGATGCAGAAGCAGAGGCTGGAACGGGAAGACGCTCATGGAGTTGCTGGATAGCAGTCTCAAGGCGTTGGTAGCGCTGGTTAGCGATACTGAGTTGCTCCAGAAGGACGGGAAGTGTTTGCTCCTGCTGCGTCATCCGGGTGGCGAGATCAGCGAGTGCAGATTCTGCTGGGTTGTTTTGATGGCCGGATGATACTGTCATGTCTCGTGGAATGTGTTTAACCCAAGACATGCAGTAATCTGACTCGACGAGCAGGTAGGATGAAATTAAAGTCTTTATTTATTAACTGGAACAAAAGGTGCACAGGGAAGTCCTGTGGAGAGGGTGAGCAGTAGCTCGAGTCCATAAACGTTCGGGGAGAACGAGGTGAGGAAGCCGAGGTGAGCTCAAGTCAGTCCAGGGGTGATCAGGAAACAGGTTAGACAGCGGAAGGGATCCAACCAGGCACAGCAGAGGAGGATGGGATGTGGTGTGAATGTCCAGTCAGTAAAACAGCAAGTTGAGGCAGGTTGAATGGGATTCTGGAGAGAACAAACAACATCCAGATTTCAGGGTAATCCAAAGAGTAATCAGAGCGGTCCAAGTTCAATAATCCAAAATATCCTATATTCGAGTGACGAGTTCACAAAACAAGAACGAGTGGCTGGGACTACCTATACAGGAGCAATCATCCAGCGTAATGAGGTGTCACCATCCTCCTTTTATACCAGCGTCCCTGATTGGAGATGTTCTGCAGCTGCGGCCCCCTCCGCTGTCACCTGTGGAAAATCAGTCAGAGTGAGATGGGGGTGATGTCACTCACCTCGGCTCAGGGACATCACACCCATGCTGTCTAATGATTTTACCAATTGGGAGCATATATACAGTAAAAAGATTTGGTCCAAGCACTGAACCCTGTGGTACACCACAAGTAACCCTGGAGTATGAAGAAGATTTGTCATGTACATTTACTAAATAAAATCTGTCAGACAGGTAGGATTTAAAACAGCCTAGCGCTGTTCCTTTGATCCCTACTACACGTTCAAGTCTTTCTAAAAGAACATTGTGATCAACTGTGTCAAAGGCAGCACTGAGATCTAACAAGACTAGAACAGACACAAGATTCTTATCTGAGGCCATGAGAATATCATTTGTAACTCTCACTAATGCAGTTTCTGTCAGAACCCAAGTCCCCAAGCCAGCCTCTCCCAGCTAGCCGATCTCCACCATGGACCACATATCCCAGCATGCCCCTCACGGGGATTCCCTTCACGTCACACCTACGTCACTAACCGCGACTATATACGGAAGTCGCCTCCCCAGCTCACCACTCAGTCATCGTTTCTTCAGATCCATCATCAGAGTTTCCAGTCAACCGATCCATCTTACAAACTATCCGCTCACAGTAAGTGTTCTTACTTACTTCTGGAAAACCCAGCATTTCCGTGTCACTTCATTGACGCTCGAACGCTTGGGGATTCCTAGATTAAATCGTGAGCCGGCGTTTCACAGACGCTATCACTTCCGCGTCTGTGAAACCACACTCTCTACAAACTTAACTCCCAAATCCAGCCGACCAGTCTGACAGTTTCAGTGCTGTAATACTCTCTAAAACCAGACTGAAATTCCTTAAACAGATCATTAGTGTTTAAATGCTCACATACTTGGATGGCCACTATTTTCTCCAGGACTTTGGATAAAAATGGAAGGTTAGATATTGGTCTATAATTCATTGGGTCATCTGGATCCAGAGAAGGCTTCTTAAGTGAAGGTTTGATTACAGCATCCTTAAAATCCTGTGGTACATATTCATTTACTAATGATAGACTGATTATATCTAGAATGGGGGCAGTGACCAAAGGAAATGCATCTTTAAATAATTTGGTTGGGATTGGAGCTAAAATGCAAGTGGAAGGTTTAGATTAAGCTAATATTTTTGATAACTCTGAAAGCTCAACTGGATCAAAACGGTTCAAACACAGATGAGGTTCTACAGTTACCTCTGATGCTGCCTCACTTACTGAGGAAGAAGAAATTAGGGAGGTTGCTAAAGATTTTGTTTCTAATAGAATTAATTTTACTTGTAAAAAATCCCATAAAGTCATTGCTGCTAAGGGAATACATGGCCCAGAGCTATGATTCTGTGTAAGTTTGGCAACTGTCCTGAAAAGAAATTTAGGATTATTCTTATTCTCCTCAATTAATGCTGAGAAATAAGCAGTTCTAGTTTGTCGAAGCTTATTTTTATAAAGCACAAGACTATTTTTCCAGGATAGGTAGGCCTCCTCATGGTACATAGAGCACCATGTTCTCTCCAATTTCCTAGAGTTTTGTTTTAAGGCTCGTAATTGAGAATTAAACCAGGGATCCAACTTCCTGTCCCTAATTATCTTCTTTTTTAAAGGGGCAACATCATCTAATGCCACACGTAAAGAGGAATTAACATGATGAACTAAGGCATCAATTTGTGAGGGGCTAGAACTGAAAATATTGCCTTCTGCTACATTCCTCTGAGATGCTGAGGACAGTAAAGATGGAACAGTTGATTTAAAAGATGCAACTGCGTTGTCAGATAGAGACCGACTATAGTGAAATTTACTTTCATGTCTCGAGAACTCAGTTATAAAAAACTCAAAGGTTATCAGAAAGTGGTCCGAGAGGACTGGATTATGTGGAAAGATCGTTATTTCCTCACACTCTATGCCATAAGTCAGCACAAGGTCCAATGTATGATGGCAGGAATGGGTGGAGCTATATATTCTTTGAGTAAAACCAATTGAGTCTAAGATATTACTAAAGGCTACATTGAGGCTATCATTTTCAATGTCCACATGAATATTAAAATCCCCCACTACAATGACCTTATCAGTATTTAGCACCAAATCTACGGGCTGCATGGTGGCGCAGTTGTTAGCACTGTTGCCTCGCAGCAAGAAGGTTGCAGGTTCAAAACTCGGCTGTGGCCTTTCTGCGTGGAGGTGGGTGTTCTCCCCATGCATGCGTGGGTTTCCTCCGGGTACTCCGGTTTCCCCCACAGGTCACAACATCCCCTTCAAGTTAAATAAATTGTAAGTCGCTTTGGATAAAAGCGTCTGCCAAATGAATAAACATAAACATAAACAAATCTAATAAAAAATCTGAGATCTGGTCCAAAAACTCAGAGTAAGGGCCTGGTGGACGATATAAAACTACAAACAAGAGTGGTTTTACAGTTTTGCAATCTGGATTAGGAAAACTAAGAATAAGATGTTCAAACGAACTGTAGCTATTAATTGGTAAGGGACTGATTAAAAAGTCTGAATGAAAAATGGTTGCTACTCCTCCTCCTCGCCCTGTACTTCTGTCGCGTGCCCGTCCCATTTACCGGTTCCTTTAAAACCCAGTTCCGTTAGAACTTATGAGACGGTGCATCCATCAGGGTTCGGGGGTGTATCGACGAGTATAATCGTACTAGATCCGGGTTTGGACTATCTAATTAGAATCTTGTCTTTTATTTTAAAGGTGAAATGACTTGCACGAATAGCCAGCCCCAGAGTGCTACACTTCTTTTAAACTCGTTACCTTTTGGTTAAGATACTAGAGAGAAGTCTGGAGGCAAGCCAAGCCTCTCAGCAATTGTTTGGGCTACCCGGAATTAATTGCGCCTCTAACAGCTTGTGTGGGAGGTTGGTAACTATAAAATGATTTATGTTAGTTGATCAGGCTATCATAAGTTTATCAATTTATTTATTAATCCAACCTTCCAGCTGATTAGAGACTTTTTCAACCTGCAATCAGAGCCAAAATAACCTCGAATATTTTGCTTTTATCGCTCTTAAGACAACTCGTTACTCGCAAGGAGGAGGAAGTTAAAACTTCCCTTATCTTAAGGTTTCTTTATATTATTCTGTTATAAACTGTAAAGTAAGTCCTGATAATTCAGAGACCGATCTTCGACATGCTTACCTCTGTGCAATTTATGGCCAGGGCCCCAAACGTGAAGCTTTAGAGAAAACCTGAAAGAATCAGGATTATGTTTCTTTTTCAAAAAAGGTTTATTACAAAATCAAAATACAAAAATGGGTAAAGTGAAAAACAACTACTATCCCCCACGGAGGAATTAGTTCAAAATGATTAAATAAGAGTCAGTTTACACCAGCTCTTGTCTTCTCAGAATCTCCCCAAGAACGAAGCCCAAGAACAACCGAACCCTGCTCGATCTGAGCTGCATCCTTTTATATCATTTCTGAGACTGCTCTAAACAATGCAAGAGTCACAAGTCATTCTCTCCTGACAGTTTAGGTCAAGGGGTCATCTACCAAATACACTTTTTTAGCTCTACATAAGACATTTAGTATCATTTCACTACATGCAGTATTCACATGAGGGCACAAAAGTTACATGCTGCACTCCTGGAATGAGAGCACAGGTCATAAATCTTCATATTGGTAGCAAATTGTAGATCTTCCTCCAGCATTCCTGAGAGCTCCTGGGTTCAGTTGGACTTTTTCTCACTCCATGCCAGTCCTTCTTTTCCCGCCAGAGGTGGAGTTAGGGGCGGGCCCAGGGGTGTGTCCATGGGTGGATCCAGAGAGGACAGCCTGTCTTTTGACCCTTGGCCTAGTTCTGTCCTCACCAGCAAGTCCTGAACTACTGTCCTCTTGACCCTTGTGTGACCCTTGTCTCTGACCACTGTTTCTAAGCCTTGACCGATTGCTCGGGCTTGCAACACTTCGAGCAATATGATGATTTAAATAATTTGAAGGAGTCGACTCGTTTAAGCTAACATAGTCCTCTTGCTGCAGCCAGGATTCTGTGAGAGAGAGCAAAGAGATCTGATTATCACAAATCAACTCATTAACTAACAAAGTCTTAGAAAAAATGGATCTAATGTTCAACAACCCACATTTAATTTTTCTAGTTTTCTGCTCAGTTGAATTTGTTCTAATATTTATGAGATTTCCATGATTTGCTTTATTAAGCCTGATATTTAATCTGTGTGGTTTTGGCTGTGGGCAGGACACTGTCTCTATGGGGTAGTGGGTGGGTAACAGTACAGAAGCTGCAGAGGGGTGGGTTAAACTACGACTCTGCTTCCTGGTCTGGACCCTGGGTTGTCATGGAGGACTAATAGAACTGGCCATGTTCCTAGAAAGAAGAGCTGCTCCATCCAAAGAGGGATGGAGGCCGTCTCTCCGCATCAGACCAGATTTTCCCCAAAAAGTTTTCCAATTATCAATGTAGCCCACGTTGTTTTCAGGACACCACCTAGACAGACAGTGGTTGAAGGACAGCATGCGGCTAAACATGTCGTCACTGGTCTGATCAGGCAGGGGGCCAGAGAAAATTACGGAGTCCGACATTGTTTTGGCAAACTTACACACCGAAGCAACATTAATTTTAGTGACCTCCAATTGGCGTAACCGGGTGTCGTTACCGCCAGTGTGAATAACATTCTTGCTGTATTTACGCTTATCCTTAGCCAGGAGTTTCAGGTAAGATTTAATGTCGCCCGCTCTGGCCCCAGGTAAACATTTAACTATGGTTGCTGGAGTCTCTAATGTCACGTTTCTGACTATGGAGCTGCCAATGATCAGAGTCGGCTTGTCAGTGGGTGCGTCACTGAGCGGGGAAAATCTGTTAGAATCAGGAAATAAGACTCCAAATTGCCTCGCCTGAAGCTCAACTCTGATCTGGCTCACTTCCAGTTCCTGAAACAGGTGCACTAGAGCCCCACCACCACCCAAAAACGATGTTTTCAGTGTTATTCAGGTTATTTTGTCTCATCTCAAGTCTGTATGGAACCTTCTGGAGCTGAGATCTTATGTAGGTGCTTGAAGCTCAGAGTAAATGAGCATGACATTGTGTGATGCTGTTGTGTATCCTATCTGTCAGCTCGGGGTGTAATTGTGAGCGAATCTGTTGTGGTGTGAAGAAAGACTGTGGAAATGTTCAGATCGTTTCACTGCAGCACAGACATGCTGAGCTCTTGTAGATCCAGCTCTTCTGTAGGTATCTCTCTGCTCTTTTTCCACAATGAAAAGTAAATAAACTATGTCAGTTAAATCCAAAACTGGGATCTACACTTATTATGAAAGCAGCCTGAGGTGAATATCACTAAAACATATTGTTCCATGTCCCTACAATATTCTGATGGAATACAAGAATCCAGTAATAGACCGCTATGATCCAGTCCAATCTAGTTTTTCACAAACCTGTTGCTTATTTTCCTAATTATATGAAAACCCCACATTCAGACTCTCAGATAATTAGAATATTGTAAAAAGGTTCATTATTCTAGACTCAAAGTGTCACACCCTAATCAGCTAATAAATCCAGAACACCTGCAAAGGGTTCCTGAGCCTTTAGATGGCCTCTCAGTCTAAGCTGGATTACTGACATAAATTGACTTTTGCGTCTTATTCTAAGTTTTACCGTTTCACATGTGGTCTGAATGTGACACTGATCTCAGTCTTGTACATTCTGCCATCAGAGAAGAAGTGTGGACTTAAGTTGTATGACCTGGACTCAATTTTATGAATTTAGACTTGACTTGAAAAAATATTCAAAGACTGACTTCTTGGACTTGTTTACTTGAAAGACTTGATATTTTACCCAATATCAACTTTGAAACTTTCAGTACTTCAAAGTTTTCCACTTTTAAGACTCTTATCTTGTATTAGCAAACTGAGATGTCTCTGTAGGCTCGTACATGTAAGAGAGCTGCAGTATAGCCAATCAAATTAACAAGATTTAAAAATATATATATATTAAAAAAAGACATGGAAAGGGCAAGATGCATGTGCAGGATTGCTTTAAAAATATGACTCGAAATTTGAAGTTTCAGACTTGAGACTTGCCTGTATTTACTTGAGACTTGAGACTTGGTCCCACCTCTGTATGAAAGCTAAGTGGTTTAAAGAGCAGGTTCACTGAAAAACATGTTTTTTTAATATTATTTTTGACAATGATCAGTCACTCTGAGATTAACATGCAGGCTTGATGTGAACATAGTCTCCTACACGTTGGCTTCTGATAGAAAAATGTTAGGGTTAGCCGTCAGCCAGCGCAGCAGACAGGAGCCGCGATCAGACAGAGATGCGCCGAGCTGCGGGGAGGGGAGAACGGGTGGAAACATCGGTCTCCCGAGAGCTCCACAAGCTGATAGTGGGAACCCAGCTCCACCAACCTGTTATATTTCAACCCATTTTCTAAAGTGCAGCATTATGTTAAATGCACTGGGTTTTACCCTATTACATTTAAATTTCATGGTTAAACAGTACATGTTAAAATCTAAGCTCAGCTCGGCAATGACCTAAAATACATAAATATAATTTTACTTACCGAAAATAATGAAGTGGAGACTCCTTGGACGCTCTATTAGTGCAATTAATGCCACAGCAAGTCATTTTGTCCAACAATTGCACAAATAATATCCAAAAAAGAATAATACACAAACACAGAGACTCAAAATCCCGGAGCAGTTTCCAAGCCAGACCGAGGCTCAGACTGAGGCCTTTCCCCGGAGCTAGCTCTGTGGTCACGTGGGTCGGATGCTCATTAATTATACAGAATTTTAGGCTTTTAATACACTTAAACAGAAGAGTGAGAAAAAAATTCACCCCCCTCAGAGTTGTCGTGAGTTTAAACTAAATCATTTAAACCAAAAACATGTTCTGGTACCAGGCTGTAAACATGTTTATTTCTGCTGTGAAATTGGTATTTTTAACATGGGAGTCAATGAGGATTTGCTCGCTTCTGACACCAGCCCCTAGTGGATGAGGGTGGAACTGCAATTTTGTCACTTTCACGTTGGCCTCAATTTTTCACCCGCATTGTGGGGGCTTGGTGCGCGTACAAATACACAAACTATTGCAAGAGCCTTAACTAGAGCTCAGTCAGCTTGTGTAATTTCCTCCAATGATTTACGTAAAAACTAAACTTTTATATACGTGTTTGAAGCCATTATGCAGTGGAACGCTGGCAGCAAAGCTCTGCCTGATCAACACTATAAATGATAAATGACCCGCACTTGTATAGCACCTCTCAGAGTAAGGACTCCAAAGCGCTTTACACTACAGTGTATAATTCATCCATTCACACACACATTCATACACTGATGGTGATGAGCTACGATGTAGCCACAGCTGCCCTGGGGCGCACTGACAGAGGCGCCCCACTATTTAATTCAGTCATTTGTTATTCTTCCAATTAAGTACTAACCAAAACCTCATGCTTTATGCTGAACATCAAATGATTTTCAGCACACCGATCTTTACAGAAAACATAAAAGCCCTAAAAACTGCACATAAAATATATTTAAAAAACGATATTCACCTTTCACTTAGAGCAGTAGTTCCCAAACTTTTCAGCCTGACCAGCAGATGTTCCTTCGTATTTTTACGTTATTTATAAATTTTCATTATATTTGGAAAGTTTTAATTTATATATAAATATATAAATCTCTTTTTAAATTTTATATTTGACTTTTTTTATGATTATGTGGCACACTTGACTTCCATACAGAACGCATCGGCATCTGCCTCTTTTTTACAGCTTTTTTTTTTACATTGTCGCTACGTCTGTCACGTTAGCGGTGTTTACCATCATTTCTACATCCATCACGTCCCAGAGAAGGTTAAACCAACATCAAACCCAACTTTTGGAGCTTGTAAACTCCACACACCTCTCGTGCAGCACCAGCTGTCTGATGCTGCAGCAGCGTCAATCGTAAAACATGTCGTGATAATCTCTGAGGGGGGTGTCTGGGGCAACTATCAAAAAAGACAAACTAAAAAAAGCACCAAAATCAAATGGTTTTGTTGTATATTGACAATTTTTTTAAGACATGCTAAACATGAAAGGCCAACAACACCTAACTTATAAGCCACTCAGCAGCTCCCATCTGACTGATTGCTGGATGATTCCCAGCTGGTCCCAGGTGATGGTGGAGGAACCAGGAACAAAGTCGATTGAATCACTTGGGCCGCAGGCTGAAGAATATGGAGAGCTGGGCTGTACACTCAGACCAAAAACACAAACAAACTTAAGTACAGAGACTTTTCTAAAGGCATAAAACCAGGGATCTTAACAACAACTTACAAGGCATTCATTCCTTTGGAGACCACTGCAAATTTATTAAAAATATATGCAAACCTGATCTCTAAGGTTGCTGATTAATCCAGAAAAGGGTCCTGGTATCTTGGTGCCTTGTTCGTGAGTGATTGAAGGATGGAGGAGAGATGGATAGACTGATCCAGGTTTCTTCTGCAGTAAAGATGATGTTGGTCTCATGATGAAGAAAAGACTAAAAAGCAAAGCTTTCAGTTTATTTGTCCTTATATTTTAACCCTAATGAACAGTCACACGGTTTGGATCGGGACCAAAAGTAAAATACTGGATCCAAGCAACTGAAAGCATCTTCCTCTTTAAACCAGGTTCAGCCTGGGGCATAAAGGGAGGAACTCCTTCATCCAGCAGGAACTCAGTCAGTCTAGTGTTGCCATTATTATGTAGCTATTATCTGTCCTAAAAGGGGTTAAAACAGGAGGGGAACCTCTGGCATTTGGACCTCACAATCCTGTCCTCCAACCCAACATGCAATTTCAAACAAACAAACAATAAGTAAGAGAATGCTGAGACAAGGGACATGAAAACTATTTTGCATGACAAAACCAACCTCCACCTGATAACGATGCTCGAGCTGAGCATGTTCTCAGGTTTCACCAACAAAAAATGGAATATTCTTTCTGCCTCTAATGCCTTTATTCCTTAGAGACTTGATGAAAGTCTACCTGGAAGTGAGGCTGATGGAAAGCCTGAGACACTGTTGGGTGGTAATAAGCCGTCGTCTCAGCACAGCCTGTAGCTCAGCTCGGCTAAAGTCCTCATTTATTCTCCTGAACAGAAACAGTCGCACTTCCCTTTTTTATACCTGGTTCTTTCTTGTGATAAATGGAAACTTCTTTGGCTCAGAGAAAATTGGCCTCCCAGTGGATTCCTGTGTGTGTTCAAAAGCATTCAGCCGAGTTTGGTCAGTTTTACTGTGAGCTGTCATTTCTAATTTGTAGAGACAAGAAGCCTGTGCGCACTCATATGGGATGTGAGAGTGTTCAACAGCGATCTGTTTTCTTGTCGGTGTGTTTTCATCATGGTGAGAGCAGAGTTCAGATTCCTTAAGAGCAAATGCTGGAAGGAAAAAAAAAACACCAAAATAGTGTCATTCATGGAGCGCTGCTTTTTAAAGCAATACTCACGAGGCTGTCGCTCACGGAGAGGCCAGAGAGGAGGCTGAACGAACCGTTTCTGACCAAGAGAAGAAATAAATGTAATGTGAAGCAATAAAAGCAGCAGTTTGCAGAGACCAGAATCAGCAGAAGTCTGAAACAGCTTTGAGTGCAGGTTGTGTTTTCATGCTGGAAAATACATTATAGGCTCCATGTAGATAAAACAACAGCATTGATGTTCAGTCATAAAGAAGAGCAAAGAAATCAATGAAAACCAACGTTTCATAATTGTGTTTGGGTGCACATAAATGTTCTGTTTAGAATCAAAAAAGAAATGATCAAAGAATGAAAGCTCTATAAACAGTTTTGATAAATAGGCCGTTTACTCAAAATCCACCTGTCTCCTTCTGTTACCACAACAGGCAGATACCAGACTGGAGCAATGATGTCATCTACTCAGTAGAGAAAGCGGCCTTTGGCTGTCGTAAAAGTTGAGACAACACTGAATCTGAATGATTAGCAATGTGCATTTAAGGGTAATACAGACAGTATGAGAGACTATTAACATTGGGAAAGGGAAATAAAGCTAATAAAAGCACATTAAAAGTATTTAGAACTACAAATGAACATATGAAGGACTGGGCCACTTGTGAGTGCTTTGGGTCGGGGTGAAAGAAGGGCCAACAGCAGCTCTCGATCAATAAAAAGAATTAAACATGCTTGAACACCTTCAATAAGAAAAAAACAAGAAATGTTTTGTTGTACAATCCCAATTCCAAAGACGTTGCCTCAAGCAGAATACAGTCATTTGCACATTTGTTTCAACCTATTTTCAATTGAGCACACAAAGACAAGAATGTTCTAATTGATACACTTTGGGGTTTGTTTGTTTGTTTGTTTTTCTGCAAATCTTCACTTGTTTTGAATTTGATGCTTGCATTTTCCAACAAAGAGGGTACCAGTGCGTGTTTTACCACTGTGTTGCATCCACACCTTTCCTTCCAACACAAGTGTATGGGAACTGAGGACACTAACTGTTGAAGTAGTGTAGGTGTATTCTTTCCCATCCCTGCTTGATGTACAACTTCAGTTACTCAACAGCTCAGCGTCTCCGTTGTAGTAATTTGGGTTTTATAATGCTCCACACATGTTCAATGGGAGTCTGAACTACAGGCAGTCCTGTCTAGTGGTTGTGGCGACAGAGCTGTTTTCAGATGCTCTGACCACATAACACCACTAGGGGTCACCAAAGTACCATTCTTATGAATCACACAACTTGAATCCTTTTTTTACCGCGTCCTGTCTGGCTGTGGAGCAAACAGAATTGATGTCTGAATGCTGGTGACAAGCCTTACAGATTTACTCTCAGGTGGAGCATCAAAGCGTCTGCTTTTAATGTCACGCCTGATACTTAAAACTTTATTGTTATTGTTTTTGAATGCTTTGTAATTCCGAGCAGACACGGAGACAGAGGTGAAAGAGAAAGGAAAAGACAAAAGGTGGTGGTGGTGATGATGGTGGTGGTGGGGTGGGGGTGGGGGTGGGGGGTCCACAAAAATAAACAATAATGAACAAGAGTCTGCTTCTAGACCTGCAGAAAGAGAAAGAGAAGAAAAAAATGGGACACACAACAATACATCAGGAGCAAGCTATCACTGCGTCATCTTGATGATGAAATATAAAATCAACATTGTTTAACTGAACAATCACACAACAATAAATCATAGTGCATTTAGTGGCAACGACAGCCTTAAGACATGTGTTGAACGTGCCCAAGTCCATACTTATGAGAGCACCACGTGAGCACCTGTGTGTACACGCGCTTGTCTATGTAAGGTTTCTCTATAGGAGCGTCCAATAGAGAGTGTGAGGGGCCACAGATCCGCCCCCCAAAGATGTGTAGGAGACGGGGGGAGCTCCAAGTCCCAGAGATCCAGGAGCTGCCCCAGAGCACAGGAACTCCAGGGAGACTGCAACCAGAAAGCCCCCCCCCCCCCCCCCCCCCCCCCCCCCCCCCCAGAGAGGCACAGAGGATCGCCCCGGGTTGAATTCTTCCTGGAGAGCTTATTACTGAGAGCTTGTTATCATTTATTACTGCATTTCATCTTGATTAACAGAAACATAGGAATTCAAAATCACTGCACTCTTATTTCAGAGAGGTAGGAATATGCCACCATCTTCAAATAACAAGATCGATGCATAATGAGGCATCTTTCTCCTTAATACAGGTGGGACATCATGAAGCATGAATACAAGAGCACTGCCTGCTGGTGTCATGGTCTGCGTCCTGCGTCCCCCTCATGTGTTCTCCAGCCCCCTCTAGGTTCCCCTTATGTGTCTTCTTGTATTCCCCAGCCCACTCCAGGTTCTCCCCTTAGGTTTCTGTGCCCTTTTAGGTCTCCAACCCCTCCAGATATCCTTCTAGTCTTCCGTGCCCCTTTGGGTCTCCAACCCCTCCAGGTGTCCCTCTAGTCTTCCGTGTCCCTTTGGGTCTCCAACCCCTCCAGGTGTCCCTCTAGGATCCCCCTCATGTGTACCCAAGCTTCCTGTGCACCTTCTTGTCTCCAGCTCCCACCAGTTTTCCCAGATTCACTTATTCTTTATTTCTCTTTGTAATTATATGATCTATCTAGGTTTTCCCTGTAGTTTTCATAGGTTCAGGTTTTCTTTTAGTTTCCTTCCCCTGTTCCTTCCCCACCGGTTTATTGGTTCTCCCTTTCTCCCCAGTTCATTAGTTATTTATCTGGTTCTTTTAGGCCCTGTCCACACGTAGCCGGGGATCTGCCAAAACGTAGATATTTTTCTACATTTTGGCCTGTCATCCACACGAAAACGGATCTTTTAAAAAACTCCGGCCAAAGTGAAGATCTGCGTTTTCTCCGTTTTGGGTGTCTGCATGTGGACAGACAAAACCGGAGTTTTAAGGTCTGCAACGTCACTTTCCGCGAAAAAAAATGCTGACGTCACGTGTGCGACCTGTGTTTACACTAGCCGACAGCATGGATGCCCTCAGAGCTGCGCTCGCTTTATCAATTGTCCAAGCGCTTTTTAAATGTTTGTTTTTGCAAGCGGGGGAGGTACTGCCGCCTACAGGTCTGGCATGTCCTTAACAACGTATTTATCCGGGTACGTGTGGACAGAGTTTTTTTTTTTAACGAGGTGGTGTGGATGCAAGTGTTTGGAGGGGCGAATATTCGTTTTTTTTTTAAACCCGGCTACGTGTGGACTAGGCCCTAGTCTTTAGGTTTGGTTATTATTCATAGGTTATGTTTTATTTCCCCCTCCTCAGCTTAGATTCCTCTCCCTAATTAGTAAATTGATTTCACCAGGTTTCCTCGGTTTCTCTCTCCCCACGCACCTGCAGCTCTTCTCCCAATCATCCTGCCCCTGTGTTTAAAACCCTGTCTGTGTCTCAATGTGTTGTTGGTCCATTGTTTGTGTCATCGTTGTCTCGGTTCCCTCTCCTGGTCTCTAGGTTTGCGCTTTAGGATTTTTTGGATTTCGGTTTTTGGCTTCCTGCCCTTTTGGATTTTACTTTGGACACTTTTTCCTAATAAAGGATTTTACATTTTCACTCCTGCCTTGTGCCATCCTGGATCTGCATCTTGGGTCCTAACCTCCTCCTGGCGTACATTGTGACAGATGAGAAATCAAAAGCTGCGGAGGTGGACATCAGTGGCCTTCAGAAAGAAACAATGTGCAGTGCGAATCCACTCTGGATAATTGGAGCTGCTTAGAAATGTGCTGAAAGGAAAAAGAGGCACAGCAGTGTGAGATGGCAATGACAGCAAAACACAGCTACTCACCACGAAATCACACCTTGCATTATAAATCTTTACATCTCATTTAAAGAAAAAAACTCACACACACACACAAATACTGACTTTTAAATGTACAAATCAGTAAAAATCAATATAGCGAGTCTCCAACATCTTCAAAAATTCAAATTATCTATATATTTGTTAAACTGTTAAAAGAATATTTCATTTTTAAAGCTAAACTTTACACCTATTTTATTACATTTGTTGTTGCCCTGTCTGTTGTTTTCTGGGGGTAAAACGGCTCCAGTGCGTTTATTTGAGGTCAGCCGGAGGAGAAAGTCACAGAACATGACCGGATTCTGAGCCTTATTTCCTGATATTTGGACATCTCACCTTTGATTGGCTAACCGCAACGTACCACTGACTCTGTTTGCTCTGCAACACTGATGTTTTATCTCCACAACTAACACAAGTCTGGAGGAGTTCTACTGTGTGGTGGAGTTGCTCATGCTAACAGTTAGCTTCTACTAGTCAAGATGTTCTCTGCTGTTTCCTGGACCCTAAACCAACAACAGCCTTCCCCGTCGTGAGTCAAGATGGGCGAGTCCATGAATGCTAAATGACCATGTGAAGTAGATCTGTCTGGATTTTTAAATCCTTGAGTTTCACCGTTCATTTTCTATCAGAAGCTCATGCAGAAGGTAGGTGTAGGAGACTATGTTCATGTTCAGCCTGCATGAAAAACCCAAGTGACTAATCATTTAAAAAACAAGACATTGTTTTTCAGTGAACCTCCTCTTTACCATGTTTACATGATACTTTTATATTTTTGCACCTTAAACTGGCTGTGTGTAAGCGTGTGTGTGTGTGAGTGTGCATGACTTCTATTTTAGCCTTATTTTATGTTCCTCATATTTTACTACCTCTTACATTAGCTGTCTTTAACGAGTGCTAAGTCAATGTCGTTTTACACCTGTGCAACGACAAATTATCTAGAATATTCGAGCTGCTTCAATATGAAAAAAATCATGATCAAGATACTTTAAAGTTAAAAATCTAAAATATTTAACATTGTTGAGAAACCCACATTTATATTTTTTTCAGACAAAAACACACCAGACTGTAAAGCGGCTCATCAAAATAAAAGCCTCAAAGGCTACCCAGAGCACCAATTTTATTCTGACCCGTTTACCAAAGTGTTTCATTCCCATAGATACGATGAATAGAGACCTTCAAACTTTGATCACAGCTTTTGCCTTGAAGGTTTAATGTTTTGTGAGAGAAATCTTCTATAATGTCCAGAGTTCACATTTTAAGAAACTGACATTACCAACATACACCCATGGGTGGTAGAGAAGAGCTGGTTAGTGGTGAACAAACGGTTTTATTAAATCAGAGAAAAGATGTTGCTGAAGCTGAACTTTTCAGCCTTTGGAGGGGAGGAAGTAGAGGGGCAGGAAGTGGAGGGGAGGAAGTGGGTGTTGTTTGGAAAGAAATGATTGAGCAAAATGGTTCTTGCAAAGATAAATGATGAAATCTTGTCAGGGTTTTTGTCCATTACGTTTTTTCATTTATCTGCAGTATTCTTAAGAATAATCACAAATCCCATTGAGGCACATTTTAAAAAGTTTAATTTTAAAAAGTGTAGCAGACTGTTAGTAAAGGAGAGGTTGAAATTTGTGTCCATCTCCACTTCATATTCCCAACAACTGTTTTCCACTTTATCTTTAGTCTTCAATATGGCTGAACGCTATTGGTTTGTTGTAGCTGCTTTAGTCGATCGCAACCACCAACAGGAAGTAGAGGCTTCACATGTCAAACAGCATCACTTAGTTTTATCCGAGTAGATTTCTGTTTAAATCAGATTCCTACAGATATTTAAAATGATGCTTAACGAGTTTATGTGAATCATGTTTATACAGCACAGTGTGATGTTGCTTTAGTCTGTTTAATCAAGAAGAAAAACCATAATCTTTTTTTTTTGCACTTAAGAAAAACTCTTCTTTCAAACCAAACAAGCCAAAATAAAAACCAGTGCTTGATTTAAATAAAATAACTAAGAATGCTGAAAGTCTCTGAACTGATCTTGACAACTTCCTGTGGAATCAGCTGGTTTTCCGCCTCTTCATGTTGACGTTGTGCGTCGCTGCCTCCTCCTGGTCTCTCTTGAAACCTCGCTCAGAACCAGCAGCTGGGGTCTGATCACTGCCCAGCTCAGTGAAGCCTCCTCTTGGATTTCTCAGCTCCCTCTTCTCCTTTCTCTCCTCCATCTCCTCCAGCACCTCAGCAAAGAGGCTCTTCAGTGCAGGAAAGAGTTTGGGGATCATTTTAAAGTCTCTGAAGCGAACCTGGAAGAAGAGATATTTTTGTTGAGTTGTTTTTATGTCTTAATTTAACAAGTTTTAACTTCAGTTCCCATCAAAACTGTCATTAGGTGCTGCAGAAAAATGAACGATAGGCTAATCAATGAGTTGGGTTTCCTTCTTCAGTTTCAGGCAACAGTGACCCAGACGTGCAGCTGTAGTGATGATGTTGTCCAGGTGGTTTGCTCCTGCTTGGCCCAACTGTTGCAGTGTGAAAATGAACCTAACCAAATGAAAGGACTCCCAGCCCCATCACACAGGCACTATCCTGGTCTTGAAGAGCTCTTACCTTCATGTGGTCAAAGGATATGCCCACTCTGTCGTTGAAGTCTTCACTGAAGAGAGGGACTTTAGCGTAACGTTGGCTGAAATGATTCAACATGATGAAGTCGGCGTTCATCTTCATGCCGATGCCAATGGCCTGAGAAGTTGTGCTGTCAGGAGACAAATGATCCAACTGCTGATTAAAGAAAAGACAAGCTGCCACCCTAAAACAGGACAAACTCGTTCCCTCACCTGTGTCTCTTCTCCAAAGCTTCCTCCTCCAGCTCATCCTCCAGCGTGGCCTCGTGGATCAGCAAAGTCGAGTTCTTTCCTAAAAGAAAAAAGTTCCCCTGAATTACAAACACTTCCAGCTTCTTCCTGTTCCACAGGAAATCGATGGAGTCATAATCAACAGTCAGCATGACTGCAGATGCATCCATAAAGAACGGGTCTGGGATTCGGCTGGATTTGGACCGAGTCCAGCCGAGCACTTTTAGAAGAGCCAATAAAGCTGGACCTCACGGGGATCATTAGAAGGCAGCCGGCCACAACAGTGAATCTGATCAATTATTCAGAGCGGCCCGCGCAGCAAAGCTACAGTTAAGGTTCTGACCTGTTATGAGTCACTAAAATATTGAAACTGTGCGTTTAGTTTAAGTGGTGCACACGCCTCGTCTGACTGATGTTTGGGCTTTAATCTAAGAGAGTGGTGCTTACCGATGTTCACGAAAGCATCGCAGGGCATGGTGTCCCCCGAAAAGGCCAGCTTCCAGCCTGATTGGTGTGTGATGCTGCAGGCGAAGGCGTTCTTACAGTGACGCACCAAGCATGTTCGGAACTGACACACACACACACACACACACACACACACACACACACACACACACACACACACATAAGAAAAACTTTAACTCTACTTCAGATGAAGCTCAGCATGAGGCAGACCTTCTGCAGATCACTCTTCTTCAGCATTTCTTGGATGAAGGAGCTGGTCTTGGGGTTTTGCTCCTCAGCATCATCACACAAACTTCTGTTTGGGATGAGGCTGAAAAACAGAAAAAGACCCATCACCAAAGAAAACCATCCCGCTCAAACCTTCAAAACCTGTTTAGTGGAAGCTGAGGATAACATTTAAGAGTCTGTTTATTTTGTCACAACAAATTAGTTGATGTGAAATTCAAAATCATTAATATTGTGCAGATTGTTATCAGTTATGTTGCTCTGGTCATTATTATCAATACATCACCTGAAGACGCAGTATTTGGTGAAAGAGCAGAACAAGGTGCTCTGATATTAAACTAATAAAATATTTAGCACAGTTTAATTGTGTTATTCAGGGTGGAGGTCAAGGTGGGGTCATGGGTAACTGCTGTGTTTGTATTCAAACCAACCATGTCTGATGCAGAGCCCTTATTCACAGAGCTGAGGTGCTTTTACATACTTGAAGTGACCGAGGATCTCCTCACAGTGGTCGTGATACTGCCCGAGCCAGGTCATGATCTGGACCGGAGCCACCAGGGAAACGGGGCTGAAAGCTTTACCTAAACTGGTCTGGAAACATGAAGTTAAAGAAGCTTTTTTTAAGTCTTCGAAACAAACACTCAGCATTCAAACGTAGAGGTTTCCTTTGACGTACCAGCGCTCGTTGCCTCTGATACAGCAGCTTTAACAACCCCTAAAACAAACAGCCAGTCAGGATTCTGTGGGAGCTGGTTTTTGGTTCTGCACGGCTGCTTACCGTGTGATGGTCAGCATGCAGGTGTGAGATGAACACCGCTGAGATTTTAGACAGAGCTTCTTCTACATCGTTCCCATAGTGTCTGCAGAGCTGTCCAAAGGTTCCCTCTCCACAGTCCAACAGCACCGACTGACTCGGACTTCAGGCAGGAAGAAACAAAACAATAAAAAAAGAAACTGAAAGAAGAATGTTTCTTTAACAGCTGCAAAGGAAAATAATTCAAATGCCACCTTCTGCTGTTAAACACTAGTGCCAAGCAGTTCTCTGCTTTGTCACTGGGACACATTTTTAGCACAACACCCCTGATGTGATGCAACACTGCTGACCGTCCTGGTTTTATTTGAAATAATTACTTGTAATTTAGTTCATATGACTTATGACATATCATTTGACTTTAAATGTTTTCCTTTAACAAAAAGTGGTTGTGATCTTATGTCTTTAGTGTTTCTCTACTCTTAAGATACTGAGCAAATATATTTGTTACCACCAAGGTGAAAGAACAAGCATAACCATCCGACGTACCTGATGTTAACCAAAGTGCCGCTAACGTTTCTGATCTTCATGGGCAGAGCTGATCCCGTTCCCAGAAACACCACCTCTGGGTAGCTTTCCTTTGGACCTGCAGGAAAAAAAACAAAAGTTGCATTGTTTAAACCATTGTTTAACATGACTGATCCTCTAAATGTTACAGGACTACCAGAACAGAACCGACCAGAACGTTCTGCAGCTTCAGCCGAGCAAACCTTCCTGCACTTATCCACTTCTTCCAGAAAGTTTGGCACCTCCGAAGCTTCTTTAAGGAACTCCTCAGTGTTGCAGGAGGGGATGGCGTCCCTAACAAAGGAAGCAGACAAACACCGCTGCTCATCAAGCTGCACGCACTCACTCACTCACCTGTGACGGGGTCAGAGAGAAGGAAATAGACCGTTTCTGTCACCAGGCAGAGCATGGAGCTGCTCACTGATGTCAAGGACAAACTAACCTTTGCCACTCTATTACAGGTCTGAGTTGGAACTTCAGCAAACACTCGGCTCTGACATTTGGGACATGCAGCGTTGCCGGAGTCTCCTGAAGACAGAACAAGAGGAGCTTTGGTGTTCGGTTCACACACACGGAGTTCTTAGTCAGGTTTCTTGTTGCCACAATCATACATGATGATCTTCTCCCTTTAATTCAATTTTACTCTGGCTGAACTGACCGGGTTTAGCTTCTTTTCACAGAGGAGTTTACACTAACCCTTTAGCTGACAGGTCAAAAGCTTTGAAGATCCCATATTTGTAATACACTAAATGCTAAACTGAAAAAAATTATAAAAATAGGGAGAAGTTTCTATGAAAGTTACACATTAGCAATAATTATTATTAAATTAATATTAATTTCATTTAACTTCCTGTCTGTCTACTAACTAATACATTTACCGTCAGTGAAGGAGACAGTCAGGTGAGTGGTTACCATGGTGACCCCAATGAGCCACTGGCAACAGCTTTAACATTCATGTCGTTCTTGTTACTCTTATGCAATTGTTACATCATAGTTATGTACTTTATTTCAGTTTGAATTATTAAAAAAGTTGATGTTTCGACTTCCGGTTTGTACGTCACCAAGATGGCAGCGCAGTAGACCTGAGAATATAATAACCTTTACCCCGTTAAAACCGTGCAAACTCGTCCTCGAAGATGGAATAATGCTGGGACAAGAGGACTACAGTGCAGTAGGAGCAAAAGGGAGGGCGCTATCGCTAGCTGCTCGGCTACAGCTAACTAGCTTAGCTGCTTTACATGAAGCTCCGCACTGAGCGATTTAATTCCACCGAGAAGAAAATATGACCGATATGGAAGTGATACTCAAGGAACTGAGGGATTTTCGACAAAGAAAGTAGGGCGAGTTTGGGGGTGATTAAGGAAGAAATGGTTAAGATGAGCTCTAGAATGCACGAGGCGGAAGTAATAATAATAATAATAATAATGCATTGAACTTATATAGCGCTTTTCTAGACACCCAAAGACGCTTTCACACACTCTCACATTCACACACTGCTAGTGATGGTGAGCTACTTGTAGCCACAGCCGCCCTGGGGAGGTCTGACAGAGGCGAGGCTGCCATTTGGCGCCGTCGGCCCCTCTGACCACCACTAACACAGGCAAGTTGGGTGAAGTGTCTTGCCCAAGGACACAACAGCAGGATACCCCTGGCGGGAGCTGGAATCGAACCCATGACCCTCCGATCATGAGGCAACCCGCTCTACCACCTGAGCTGCTGCTGCCCCAATATAATAATAACAATAGATTTTATTTGTAACGCACTTTATATTTCAATGCAATCTCAAAGTGCTACAGTAGGAAATCAGAATGTAAGGAATAATTAAAAACTATGAATAAAAACAAATTTAAAAAAATACATGAAGCCATACAATGCTAAGTTAACACACAGTAAAACAACAGCAATACCAATCAGTTTGGAAAAGCTTGTGTAAATAAAAATGTCTTCAGATGTTTTTAGAACATTCAACACTCTGAGGTGCTCTCAATGTTTCAGGGAGTGTGTTCCACAGGGGTGGGGCTGCTGCTTGAAAAGCTCGATCTCCCATGGTACGAAGTTTTGTTCTGGGCTGTTGCAGGAACTGAGAAATTCTAGAGCACAAGTACGCATTGAGAAGGCAGACAGAGAATTCAGAATGCTGAGGAGGCCGTGACAGAAATGCTAAAGCTACAAGTGAAGCTGGAGGACAAACTACTGGACCTGGAAAGTCGGTCGAGGGATAACGTTCATATCTACGGTGCGCCAGAGATGGCGGAGAAGGACTCCTCCACAATGAGTGAGTTTGTGCAGGGTATCTGCACGTTTAAGGGAGCCAAATTTAAGACTTCTAAGACATTTTTTAAGGCCACTTTAACCAAATTTAAGCTATTTTTAAAATTAAATTTAAGCTACAATTTCCAGCTATTGCCTGGAACCGGTGTAAACCACGTCGCGAACGTGGGATTAGCCATCCAGTTACCATTAAACTTGCACTTCCCCATGGCGCATGCTCCCGCTAGCTTAACCAGCTAATGTGCCAGGGTTTTTCCTGCATTCTAATTTGCGTGGCGGCCGCCTCCAGCTAATTTTGTGCTGCCCCAGCCTGATTTCACTCTGCCCCAAGCTATATGGTTTTTATTTTAACAGCAGATGCAGCATTGCGCCACTAGGGAGCTGTATCAGCAGCGGTGCACCGAAAAGCGCCAAGACCGCAGCAGACAAAGATCAAAACTTGCTTTTCTCGCTGGTTGGTACAGATCTATGGTTGGTGCTATTGACGTCCTGATGTCCCCCCAGGCTCTTTCATATCAGAGCAGGGCTGTAACTGTCTGTGAGTGTCTGTCTATTTTTAAACGTAGCGCTGTTGCAACATCTTTGAATTTCTATTTTCCCCAGAACTTTATTGAGCAAAAGTAAGTTACGTGTAAGAAAAATGCTTTTTACTGGCGCACAGTGTGGAAATCTGGATGCAGTGGAGGAAAATAAAGGAACCAGCAAAGGCACAAAGGCAGAAGCGGTCCAAAGTTTGGGATCAAAAATGCAGCTACACGCAGACTGGCAAATGCTAAAGCTAATGGGTGGCAGTCTCGCGATCAACTGGCATACAGAAAAATATATGATGATCGTAAAACTAAGAAAAATTAAACTCTACAAGCGGATGAAAAGTCCCCACCATCCTGTTTATTCTGCATCCTGCAGCGCTACGGATCAGAACCGCTGCAGGTACGAGTCACTTTACTGCTACAAGTCTGCTCCACACACAGGAGTAGGAAGTACGGCAAGCCGTTGTAGTATATAACTCACAAACGCTTCTATCTTTGAACATAATTTGAACTGGTTTATTGCCAACCCGTACATAATAGACATGCTACCGTTACATTGTTAGCAGCAGAAATTAAATGTTATTATCATTTCCAACACAAATGCATGTTAATGAAATGCATTATATTTTACTGGATATATGTATGTGTTATTTTGACTAAGATGAGTTATTAATACAAACCTAAAATGTTACTGAAATGTAGGTCAAACATTTAAAAATATTTTAACTATAAATATCAGATGGGAAAAAGGAACTAAACACCAATCTAATGCATATTTTAGAGCCTTTCATAATAAGAGTCTGTTATTTCAGACTGACAATTTTGTTGTTTTATTTAATAATTTTTAGCAGCAAACCAGTTTTGTTTCACTTGAAACTTTATCAAATGGAATATTCAATAATCAACAGAAGCGTAGATTAGAACACCTAACGAAAACATATTTGGCCTTTAAAAAGGTAAGGCAGTTGAATGCACAGAGTGTGCATGTGCTGGCGCATGGTCACGAAGGTACCACCTCTGCCTTAATTTGGGCCAGAAAAAAACCCTGAATGTGCTCATCTAAAAATAGCCCCCTTTCACAACAGACTGAATGTGTACGGTTCCGCTTACGCCAACATCATACACAAAAAATGCTGAACACTAACTAGAAATTCATGATTTTTTTATAGAAATAAAAGAATCTTTTTTATTGGGTCTTTGGTAATTTAAGACCTTTGGAAACTGTATTTAAGGATTATTTGTAATTTTTAAGGATTTTTAAGGGCTTAAATTTGGAAAAGCTAATTTAGGACTTTTTAAGGACCCGCGGATACCCTGTTGTGGAGAAGTTGTTACATGAAGGGTTGGAGATTCCCCAGAGCGAGCTAGTTATGGGTATTGAGCGGGCCCACCGCTCACTGGGTCCACAACCACGGGATGAGACACCCCCTCGCTCGATTGTTGTGAAATCCCTCAGCTTCAGGAGAGGGGCTGCATGACTTAATTTTTTTTAAAGTCGACAGTCAAGTAATGAAAATCGAGTCGACGTTGTCTAGTCATTGATGACGTCATACACCTGAAGCGGCGTGGGGGGCTGGGGGTCGGTTGGTTCGCTGGAGTTTGACAATTAAAATTGCACCCATATTTTCAAAGTTAAACACATCTCCTTTTAACAGCGGTAGTTTCTGCATTTATACTGCTCCACTTCAGCCCTCTCCCCCCTCCCCCTGCGCAGCGGCCGCAAACTCACTGATGCGCCTGCAGCCTCTCAGAGTTCCTGCTGCTCTAAACATTAAAATAATTATTTCATTTTCTGTTCCTCACTTCTGATTACCTTCAGTGGTATTTGTTGCAACCAGCAGGTACAAAAACTAACTTGTTTTTATTTGACTATTTTTCTGTCCTGCCAGTTTATTATCTTCCTGCATCTCCTCTCAATCCTAAAGAAAAACTGCTACCTGGGTTCATATATATTCACCTCATGAGTTACCTTTGAACTGCAGTTCTAAAAGATCTACCGACCGCAGAAACAGCGGAGTGCTCGCTGCTCGCCGGCCGCATCAGTGAGGTGCGTCACCGGTGGACAAAACAGGTAATATGCCCCGCTCCACAGCAGCGAAAAGCATCAGGCACAAATAAAAGACAGAAAACATAAAAAGGAAATGAGGCGACATGAACGATCGCGTGTTAAATTAGTTTTTGAGGTGGCGACACCTGATTTGATAATGTTACTGTGGCCGTGCTCAGGACGCAGATGTCTGGAGCGCGTCAACAATCAGAGCTTTGCATGCACAAGCTGGTTAAAGTTAGGATGGGGTGAGAGGAAGGTTAAATTGCAAGAGGGTAAAGGTCACAATTTGGTTAAATGTCCGTTTTACCGCAGGTGTCAGTACTGAGCTCTGGCACAGCGCATCGCCTCCACCTCCCGACGCGCAGGTGCTCGTCACCTGCTGGCTTTTCCGAGGACTGCGTCTTGTCGCTCATTATCACGTGACAGCGACTAGTCGATGACAGGCATAAAAAGTCACTATAGAGCAGTGAAGTCGACTAGTTCATACAACCCCTACTTCAGGACCAAAGAACTCTTGCTCAGTAAAGCATGGCAGAAAAAAGGTTTTCCCTGGAAGGGCAACCGAGTAAATCTACACTATGATTACCCACCTCTCATTCTAAAGAAACGTAGGGAATACGCAGAGGTGCGGAAGATCCTGAAGGAACAACACATCACATTCAAAACTCTCTTTCCAGCCAGACTGAAAGTAAAATATGCCGAAGGAACCAAAATCTACAACACTGTGGTAGAAGCTACGGCAGACATGGCCAGGATGGGATACCCGGTGAAGGTCGTCAAATCCCCCGAAACAGTGCTGAGCACCTGAAGCAGCTGTCGTGGACTAAAGTTGGTAAAGGAGCAGCAAACAAAGCAGCGACCGACAGATGAGATCCCGGTTACAAGGAGAAACTCAGAGCTTTCAGGACGACCTCACCAGCGTCTCCTGAAAATTTAGGTTTAACCCGCCATGTTCCTTGCTCTTTAAGAATAATTTTATTGAGACTTCTGTATTAAGTAAACAACTTAGGCTTAGGAAGATGTTCTCGGCAACGCCATAACCAGTGAGGACCTCCATCAAAGACTGATGAAGAAGCCGCCCCTACAGGTGAAACAAGGTCCACTTTGAGGACCTCTACCTTGGGAGTTAGATTTAGGTTGGTTCGATTTAGATTTATGTTATTTTTTTCTTCTTTTCTCTTTTTCTCTTCTTTTTTGCACGTTATTTGTTCAGAGTTCACAGTGGTGTGTGGGGAGCCTGGGAAAACCGGTATGTATGCTCTGTAATTTGAATGAGTAGTGGATTAACAAAATTGGTATTGATCAACATTAATGGCTTAAATAAACCGGTAAAGAGATGGAGAGTCCTATCTAAACTTAAAAAGGACAAAGCGCAAATAGTTTTCATGCAAGAAACACACCTGTTAGATACTGAATGTGTTAAACTAAACAAGCTTGGCTATAAACACGTGTATTATTCTTCACACAGAACGGGGAGGTGGAGGCGAGTGACGATTTTGGTGAATGGGAGCCTGAATTATGAATATTTGTCAGAGTATAAAGATGAGGCAGGAAGATTTATAATGGTAACTGGCAAGATTGATGGAATTACTTTCAGTTTTTTTAAAGTGTACGTACCACCAGGAAGTGGCTGGTTTCTCTACAAGCGAATTCTAGAATTGACAACCACATAGAGTGAGGGAATTTTAATATGCGGGGGCGATTTCAACCACACGTTGAATGGGGCTCTCGACTACCCCACCGGGAAGGGAGATAGAAGAAAAATCGGGAAAAGATTGGTGCACCTTATGGGGGAGCTGGGTCTGGTCGATGTGTGGAGGGATAGCCACCCAACAGACAGGGAATTTACTCATTACTCATGGGCACATAATGTGTAATCAAGATTAGATTAGATTTTCATGTTTAAAAATTATTTATTTAGGTCGAGAGACTGTGAAATAGGCCCTTGTACCATGTCTGACCACAACCCAATAAACATGAATATTTGCCGGCTTAGCAAGGAAAGATCCACACTATGGAGGTTGAATTCTAACATTCTTAATGACCCAAATATTAAACATCGATTGAAAATGGAAATAGTGGAATACTTACAATATAACGGCAAGAATGAGGTGCCTCCGGCGATAGTATGGGATACATTAAAAGCTGTGATTAGAGGTAAGATAATTAGTATTTCCTCTTTTCTGAAAAAAGAAGGCCAGCAAAAGCCCCAGCTCCTAGAGGACAGGTTGCCGGACCTACAACTATTCACAATCTCTTTCCGGTGATATCAAATCCGAAATACAAAGAGTGAAAAAAGAAATAGAGGACCTGAACACTAAAGATGTACAGAAAAAATTACTCTTCACAAAACGTTACTATGACGCAGGAGGGAAATCACTGAAATATTTGTCATATAAGCTTAGGAAACAACAAGCAGAGAGGACCACTCACAAGATTAAAAAAAAAAACATAAATGGACAAATGGAAGTTGAACAGGATAAGATCCAATCGTGTTTTTTGGACTACTATAGACGACTATACTCCCAGCCCTACCGAGATGATAATCAGGGACAGAATGCGCTTCTATCAGAGCTCGAGTTACCAAGGGTGACAGAGGGACAAAACAAAAAGTTCATATCCCCCATAACGAAGGAAGAAATTAATTCGGCAATTAAAAGATTGAAAGGAGGGAAAATGGCGGGGACAAGGTTAATGCAAACAAAACACAAGTACTAACTTTGAACTATGACCCACCAAAAGAAATAAAGGACAGATATGATTGGAAATGGGACAGGGATAGTATTAGATATTTAGGGGTGACCCTGCACCGAGAATTTTTTAAAATGTATGAAGTTAATTATGGCCCCCTGAATTTAGCGCTAAAAGCAGATATACAGAGATGGAACATCATACCTTTCTTGGAACTACATTCCAGAATTGATTCAATCAGATTAAATATTCTCCCCAGACTGCAGTACTTATTTCAGTGTCTACCAATCTCCATACCCAAAAACAGTTTGTGGAATGGGATAGAATGTTATCGAAATATATCTGGAAAGGGAAAAAGCCCAGAATCAGATACAAGACCCTACAATTGAAGAAATATATCGGTGGTCATGGTCTTCCCTGTTTGCAAGAATATTACTGCGCGGCTCAGTTGAGACCTCTGATATGTTTATGCTCTCCACCCTACTCTGCTGGAAGGAAGGACGTGGAAGGGACAAGCATCAAAAATGTTCCTGTAAAGGCACTCTTGGCGGGCCATAAATTGCAGAATAAGGTCAACTTGAATGAAGAACCCATCCCAAACGTAAATAACGACATGGAACGAAACAATTCAGATCTGTGGTTTGGAAAACGCTATAAAAATCCTAAGATGGTGTGCATACGATTCAGATTTTATCCCTAACCAACACCATGACAGATTTATGAAATGGATAGCGATGGGGTTGTCTGTTAACTCTCTTTTCCACAAGGGGGCATTACAATCTTTCGAAAATCTACAAAGACAACAAGGACTAGGCCCAGCAGCTTTCTTCCGATATTTACAGGTCAGACACTGTATTTACCAGGATCTGAAAGTGGTGATAGACAATCAAGGACTCATAGAGACATTTGTGTCACTAACTAGGAAATCAGGAACCCACGACAAAATTATTTCAAAGTTATATAACTGCATCTCGGAAAGCAAACAAGGTCGCACACTTTACATTAAAACAAAGTGGGAAAAGGAAGGTAATCTGACGATTACGGATGACAACTGGAGAAATATACGTGAAATACAATGGGCTACAACAAGATCTAATGGGTGGCGTGAATTCTGTTGGAAAAACATAACGCGATTTTTCATCACCCCAGAGAAGAATAAGTATAGGGGCCTCGGCGACTCCTGCTGGAGATGCGGAGTAGATGGTGCCAACCACTTTCACATCTTTTGGAACTGCCCAGCGCTGTCTCAGTACTGGTCGAGAATACACGAACATGTACATAATGTCTTTGCATTGGTTTTCCACTGTACATTTGAAGCCCTGTATTTGTGTAATGTACCAATGGACAGTCTGGATTCAAAGGATAAGAAACTTTTATACATTTTGGTGGCAGCAAGCAAGAAGGCTCTAACAAGGAAATGGCTCAAATCTGAGCCTCCAACGATTGAAAACTGGATAAGCATCATCCAAGAGATCTACACTAACCTTGCAAAGAGACGAACCCTAACCCTTCAGGATATGGTCCAAATGGACAGAATATATTAAGCCTGTAACATCTGAATTGTAGCTGTAAAGGTGTATTAAAAGCACAAATAATATGGCAATGACTTGGCTGCCCCGCCACCCATACAGTTCCGATGTTCATGCAACAAGTTAAAAATGGTAAAGCGACAGAACATATTCAATGTCATGAGTAAATGTACAACCCTATGTGCTTTTTTTCAATAAAAGATAATAAAAAAAATACAAATAAAAAGTTTGTTTCCTCAGCACCCATCAGAGCTTGTTTACAGATGTTCTGGTACGATTTGTTACCTCTGACTCATAGGTTTTAAGCTGTGGAAAGATCTCTGGGTGAATCATGTTGAGCTGCGTCTGGATCTTGTGACTCCTGATGTTATGAACTGTGCAGGCATTTTCATTAAGAATCAGGTGTTCTGTTGTGGACGGAAACCTGCAGAAACATCACATAGGCTCAGACGTAGACTACATGAGAAACAGGGTGAAAGTGCTCCAAGGTAGGTTTAAAAGTGGAACAATGCAAACCTCTCCATCCACTCTTTGTACTGGTTTGTTTTCAGGACAGACTCCGGAGTCATGTGGACCACCAGTGCAACTGAGTCTTCTGTCCCTTCAGCCTGGTACCTGAGACACAAGACAGACAAACTAACTGAAGCAGAGTCTCTCCCATCATTTTAAGTACTGATAGTAGGAATGGGAGATATAGCCTAAAATCTATATCGCTTTAAAGCACATGCTGTAACGATATATTCTTTTCTTCTGTTTATACATGTAAAAATGTCTGACGCAGGCACATTGACCCTCCTGAATCCGTCCTTCGGGAGTATGGGGTACCAGGCCCTTTGATACAGTCCCTGTATGTCAGAGCTTGGTCCGCATTGGCGGCAGTGTCGAGCTTGTGTGCAGTGTGAGTCGGACTCCGTCGAGGATGCTCTTTGTCATCGATTCTGTTCATAACTTTTATGGACAGGATTTATAGGTGCAGCCAAGGTGTTGAGGGGATCTGTTTTGGTGGTCTGAGGATCGGGTCTCTGTGTTTTGCAGATGATGTGGTCCTGTTGGCTTCATCAGAACGTGATCTCCGCTCTCACTGGAGCTGTTCACAGCAGAGTGTGAAGCAGCTGAGCATCTAGTAGGATGCACGTCCAACCGGAAGAAGACCTAAAGAAAGACTCACAACACACTGGCAGAATTATGTCTCACGGCTGGTCAGGGAGCCGGCCCAAGCGGCTGGGGAGAGGGAAGTCTGGGCCTCCCTGTTTAGGCTACTGCCCCCACGACCCGACCTGGATAATCAGCTGAAAATGGATGGGTGGATAGATAATACGGGTTTTATCTTCCACTGTGCATTACTATGCGATAATTTACCTTTGGAGCTGCAGATTGGTGCAAACAGCTTCAACAAACTCCTCAGATGGACACTCCACTACAATGAAGACTGGCCCTGGGTCAGTGGGGGTGCACACCTGCTCAGGTCGGATCTGTGAGACAACAGCAAACCGTTTCAGCTGATGCAGTCTGGAGCTGCAACCCGATTCCTCTCAGGGACAAACACAGCACCTCTTTTCCTTCATAGATGATACTTTTTCCATTTTTTAAATTGGAGATGAGAGGACCGATGGCTGCTGTGCCTCTGTGAAGTGAGATTTGATCAAAATCAGAGCGGCAGGGGATTTTAAATCTTTATGGAAATTGTTTTTGTACAGAAAAGCAGGCTTACACCGGCAGTCCGAGCTCTTTGGCTTGAGCAACTAAAAAGTTTCCTTTCTTGGGGTGAAGCTGTAAAGGTGTTTAAAATGAAGAAAAGGTCAGAGAGTTTACAAAATAAATTCTCACAAAGATATTTTTACGGTGTGTTACCTTGCAAACAAAGGCAACCACCAGCGACGGATCTCTAAAGGCTGCTCCTGCTTCACCAACTACAGAGTTGAAACAAATAACTGAACGCTTTACAGCAAACGTCTCGTTTTGACGGAGGAAATGATCAGATCACAGCTTTGCTAACAGTCGGATTAGTGTGCAGATGTCAACCTCTAATGGAGGTTAATAACACATCCTTTTGTTAAACAACAATTATGAAGACCAACCTTACCAAAAAAACTCTTTTGAACAACAAAATAAAGAAATAACAGAAATTATTTAGAAAAAATGTCTCCTCTTAATATTTTCTAATTATTTATTAATAACATATTTTCTGGCTTGTTTTCCATTCGTGGTCTGCAGCCCAAGTTAACTCACCTGGATCAAATCTGCTACTACTGTGAAAATGGTCTTTTCTTGGATAACTCTGGGTGGGGCTGCTCCTGCCGGGTCTGGGGGAGCGTTTTCCTCCATCAGCCTTGGACTGTGCTACAGATGCACAAAAAATAAAAGTCTGATATTTTTTATCCCTCCAGAAGATAAAGTAGAGCTTTAACAACAGGTAAAAATCATTTAAACTCACCAAATATTGGCACCTGATAGACCTTCATGGTTTCATCTTGGTACGTCTCCTCGGAGTAAGGACGCACCGCTGTGGTCGCATCAAACATTTATTATCACACAAACACACACGAAGCTAATCCAGAACAAAAAACCCAACCTACACAGCTTGATGTCCTCCAGAGGGCCAGAAAATGACTTGATGGCATGCAGATAGTTCTTCTGTAGAATGAAAAAAAAACAGGAAACATTCAGTGAATTTGTGTTAAAGGTGTTGAACACAAATGTGTTTTAAACCTTTAATCTGGATTCTCACCAGCTGTGGAGGCCCAGAGAGGACACATTCAGGTACACCCGTGTCTTTTAAAGTCAGTATCATTCCTGAAACAGAGAAAGAATGCACATATATTTTTAAAAGGAAAATGTTAAAGAGGAAAATGGGATTTAAACCCAAACCAACACTAAAGAAATGTTTCAATTCAATAAAAAGAAAAATCACTAAATGAACAAGACTAAAATTGTTTTTTGCTGCAAATTCTTGTAGGAAGTACTTCCTGATCTCCTGTAGCTACTACGACGTGTTAAACTCCAGACACGGTCCAAGAGAAACTGGGAGGCTTTTGACAATATCAGTAAAGTTACCACCGTTCTAAAACATCTAAATGTCAAAATGATTCCTCTGACCTGATAAACCTCCCACATTCTCCCAGCTCAGCCGGGTCAGGAAGATGTTGTCCAACCGGGAAGCTTTCAACCTGCCACATGGAGACACGTTACTGGTGTTCGCCTGTCCAGCAGACCCACTGAGAAGGCAGCAGAGTCAAAACCAGCTTACTTGTGCTCCTGCATGAGTCTCTGAGTGCCTTCGCCACAGTTGAACAGGTACCTGAAAGCAGAGACAGGAAGTGTTTCGTGTTCACACAAACCGACAGGCTGATGCTGGGTCGCATGTAAATCATTTTATGTTTTTGTTTCATATTCTGTTTAGGAGTCTAATCAGAAGAGTTTTCAAAAACGTGGGACATGATTCGGCTAGAGTTTGGTAATAAACCCGCTGAAAACAAATCCCACGTCTGTTGGTAGAGTCTGACTCAGTACACTGAACTTAGAATGTCCATCTGCAACTTACTGTAGTCTACTAACCCAGCGGTTCCCAACGTGGTGTCCCTATGCTAAAGTTGTGAGGTTACAAATATTACATTTGTAAAAATTACATTCATAAAATCATAGTAGCATACCCAAACTGTAGAAATAGAGTGAATAGAGGGTGTAGTACCAGGGAATCGTGAGAGAGGGCAAGTGTGTTTAGGTGTTCAATTGTCTAAATGATGACACGGCTGATCAGTTTTTTCTTGCAACAGAAAATCAGATCTGAATTTTAAATTTACATTTTTAGATTTTATGTTTGACTGGGTCCCATTTTCTTCTGATGGATAAAATGAAAATATGTTTATTCAATCCAAAGATTTTTCACCGTCATGCCGCAACAGGACCTCAGGAAGAATAGCTCCACACTATGGTGGGAGCTAATGAGGCTCTCAATAAATAAAATAAAATAAAAATAAACAGGAACAGCAGGTAATGGAGTCAAATAAGCCTAAAATCAGAAATAAAAAACAAACTCTAGAATGACAATAGGTAGTTCTGGTGAGAGTTAAAGAATTTATAAAACCGTGAGTCAAACGTACAGAGATGATGTAAGAAATAAAGACAATTAATGTGGGTTGGAAAACAAACGTACAGCAATGGAGGAATGAGATGTGAAAATAAAAGCCATGGCATAAATGATGTTTGTAAATCTGGAATGCAAAAGAAAAACGCAGTACAGTAAGTGCAAACTCACTGGTGAAAATTAAACATTCGTGTTTAAAGTTTACAGTCTACTAAAAATGTTCACGAGTATTTCATTTAGTACTTTTAAATGATTCCACGTAAAGTCGACTTATATCAGTTAAACACTGAGCGAAAAGCGAGTTATTAGATCATTTCTGTAGCTATGAACAGAAGCAGACGATGGTGCGCTAACATGGACGTAATTTTCACTTTAGAAGTGGGGGGACACGGGGGTGGGGGGGTGGGGGGTATCTTTACAGTATGCTCTAATGGGAAACAGGCTTCAACACAAACGGTTGTTTTCTGCTTGGTCCTAGGGCTCAACTAGTGTCAATTTAATATAGCGTAATATTGTTTTTGGATGGTAAAAAGTGCAGGGGTCAAACCTTGACTTTGGAAAAAGTGGGGGGGACATGTCCCCCCTGTCTTCCCCCCCCCCCCCCCCCCACCCCCAAAATTACGTCCATGTGCGCTAATGTACCTGTTAAAGTCGGAAAACACGTAGATTCCCGCAGCGTTGTCTCTGCTTCCAGCACCGATCACCTGAACGTACACGGACGCTGGTCCATGAACGTCTCCCCGTTTACCCCGGTTCTCTTTGGTTTTGACCCTGCGCAGTGGCTCCTTCGGTTTCTTCGAGCCCAGCGGCGGCCTCTTTACTGGCAACTGGTTGCTAACCGTCGCCATTGACCGGACAAACTGAGCGAGAGTCCGGCGGAAACAAGTGTCACGAAGTGGGACCCTCGGAGCAGCGGAGAGAGCTCTGCCTTTGACAACCAGCAGCGTAAGTAGCCTCACGTGGACGCTGTTCATACTAAACACATCGGCTGTCTTTAAATACCAGAACCCGGCGGTAACTACATCCAAAAATGGGATCGGTTTATGTTCAAAAGCACTTGTGATCGGTTAACTAGCCTACATTTGCTCCGTGTTCTCACCACTCAGGACATTCACCGCACGCGACTCTTTTTCCGGCATCTAAAGATGACGCATTTTTCAGCTCTTCACGCTGATTGGACGCTTGGCACGATAACTCATAAACTAACCAATCCCAGCGATGAACTCCAATGAATGCGGGGATTGGGAGTGTGTTGGTTACCTCTGTCAAAAAACAGCCCGGATGCAGTTAAAACTCTGTAACAGATCACGTTTAGACCGTTGAGCACCTCTTCTGGATCTGTTCACATGCTACAACGTTTTGGAGAGACTTCGGACAGCTCTGCAAGGACTTCATTTTAAAATTGGAAAATGTTGTATTTTGTTTTTTCGCAAGCACAGAAAGGAAGATGTATACTTTGTTATGAATTTGTTAATTATTCTAGCTAAATTCTATCTCCACAAATGCAAGTATAGTAACCAAAACCTAATTTCAAGCACTATTACAGTGACACTCTATCTTTCATAAAATTGATTAGTGGACCACTAAACAAAAAAGCTTTAAAAACTATATTTGCACCACCTATAATTTATTTGGATGTGTGTAACATTTCTGTAGTGCACCCCCTGGCATGTTTCATCTTCTTTGTTCAATTTTGTATGCAATGTGTTTGTATCCTTATCACCTTGTTCAATGAAGTTTTGAAAAAAAAACAGATCACGTTTAGCGATTTTAACACCAGATACGATCACTCAGAGTGTTGAATAACTTTATTTAACAAAGTGCAAGCATACATCAAGAGAACAAGTGAATACATTTAAAGAGCAAGTAACGCCTAAATTAACTTTTTCTTGCTGATAAGCTGCATAGATGAGTGTCTAATGGTGTTGTACACATGTGTAATCATTAGTGTGGCAGTTTATCCTTTTGATGCATGAATTATGAAATCTTCAACCATGACATTTTAACAATTTTTTCATTCATCTTTAGGTGTGAATGAAACAACTTTCAACAAATATTTTTGTAACATTTAATAATTTACTAATAATTTACTACATGTCCACCTCAGTGGACAGCGTGCATTCTGAACATGAAACATGTTGGCTTGACTTACTGAAGTTCAAATGGAGGGGCTCAAATGCAATAAAGTCTTCAACAGTTGTGCTTAATAGCAAAAAATAAAAATAACAATTTTGAGTGACCATTATGCATCAAAGGGTTACGTGCAACTTACTCTAAATGTAATATTTCAGCCCAAAATCATAATTACATCTCCATCTTCGGGTTAAAAACTCTGCTCCACATTTATGTAGAACCAGCTGTGGTTGGTGGCTAAGCTGAAAAACGTGACGTTATCTGCAGATTACTACGTTGCTGCACCGCACTGGTCTCCAGGTGAGGCAGCCGCACCTCCACCTGGCTCAGCCACTCACCTGCTGAAATGACACATTAGTGCTGGGAGCCGCTCTCCTCCTTGAAAAAAATGCCCTCCTCCCCTTTTCATCTAATGATCGTGGTTAACAGGAAATCCTCCAGAATGCTGCAGAATCTTAGCCTGGCAAGCCAGACTAAATAAATGTATTATTTGACTGTATGTATCAAACTTTGCAAAGCAAGAATTTGGTTTAGTTCACTAGGCTAGCAGAATCTGTGTTTGCTTTAATCCTGAGGGGTAAGTCTTGTGTGAGTGCGTACTTGCGTGCACGCGTGAGTATGCATGCACTCGTTAGCAGCTAGTTTTTAGATTGAGAAACTCCGACAGCGCACGCGGGGGGGTTGAGGGGGGTGCGGTCTACCACTGCCTCAGTGCCGCTCTGTCAGTCCGCCAGGAGCATAGACTGTACATACCTAACCGCCTCTCTCAGAAGCGTTTTCCTAACAGGAAGTGTGGATGAAATACGTCTCCACCCAGGCCTTGACCCTCACTTTAAATGAACATTCGGCCAGGGGGGATTAATTATACAAATATCTGTAAAAAGCCACAAACATCAGTTGTTTTGAGAGTCTTTTTGGTAGAAGAGTGAGAAATTGCATTTATACATCGTTCTACATCTTTTTAAAAATATGGAAAAAGTGGCTTCTTATTAGCAAATTTACATTTATGGATATGGAATTTAGCCAAGAGAAAAAACAAGTTTATTACAAAAAATATCTTATCATACATCTTGATGGTTTATAAAAACAAAGTCAAACACTTTGTCATCTTCAAGAAAAATCCTTAAACATATGCTGAATAATAAACCAGCTGAACTCCTGAAACCTTTCCGTATAAGAACAGTGCCAAAACAGTTGAGTAACAGTTTCTGGATGACCTTCACAAAAACTGCAGTTAACATTAATATCTCTTTCAAATTTCACCATGTAGTGCTTTGCAGGGTAAATTATTTGAATAATTTTAAATGACACTTCTTTTACTTTATTTATTGACAAATATTTATGGGGGACCATCCATATTCCAGTTGATCTCTGGAACATAGTGATCCCAGCATGATGGGACATATCGGTGCGAAACAATATCTTTTTGAAACAAACTGCAACTTCGTTTATTGCTGTTACCATGTCTTTGTAAAAAGCTAATTTTCCCCACTGCTGATTCAGTTGGACCTGGTTGTGTAAATTGAGTAGATGGTAAATTATCACAATTTTTAAACAGCATTAAAGTTCCTGAGAGTACAGCATTCAGCACCACTGATAATTCCTGGGGACTGCAGGAAAGCTATATCTTGAAAAGAATTTGTTGTAGCTGAGAAGCTGCCCATCCTTATTGAGTAGTTGTGCCACCAGCTGGACCCCGTTGTGCACCACAATGGACAGTGGTGCGCTGCCAGGTCTTTTTTGCCACTGCAGAAGTTTCCCGTGCTGCATTCCCAGGGAAGCTGCACAGATCATCACTTCTTTCACTGCAAAATAAATAGTAATTGTATCAGACATTTGTCTAAGCATCGATAAGATTATCCTTTGTTACTTTCTGTACAAGAGAGTAGCAATATAAAAAGTATTTGGAAGAAAAATATCATGATTAAATTGTATTTCCAACCTAAATATTACTAATAATAACATAGCTATTTATAATACTAATGCTTTCATTTAGTTGTTTTTGTTTTAAAAGGGGTTTTGATTTAATGTGATTTAGTTCTGTGCTTAAACGCTGCTGGAAAAACAACAATAATTACATAAATGGCAATTTGTTAGTTAGCATTGTTTCTGATAAAGTTATTGTTGTTTCAATTTTAGCTACCCCAGCTTTTTAATTACTGTAAACAAGGCACATCTGTGCAAATAGTTCAGCATGAGATACGTTTAACCTTGTGGATCTAACGTTATTATAAAGAGCATGCTTTCATTTGAACATATCACAGTTTAAAGAAATAGTTTATGTTAGCACGCATTGCCATGGGTGGAGGAAAACATTTGAGGAACAAAAGGAGCATGGTGTGAAGGTAAACATGGATTTACTTACTTGGAATTTGGATTTGCTCAGAGATATCTCTCCAATCTTTCACCTTTTTGGAGCGATCGTGGTACTTCTTGTCATTTGTGTCAAACAGACATGGTCTTTGCTGCCAGAGCTCCCCAGACAGACTCACTCAAAAAAAGCTGTGGCCAATTGTTCAAGAAGCCAGGAGCTGGGGTGAGTGTGCTTATCTGAAGGAAGGGTAGACGCTGGCGGATAACAAAAGAGTGGACCCTGACTAATTGCTCCTCTCTGTTCGGCTCTACGATGTTGTTTTTGTTCTGATCTATAGGGCTGTTGCATTTTGCCATGACTGTTATCGGCTAAGTTAGTTTTCTCATTCCTGCGCATCATTCCTGAGGTTTTTGCGCATTTATTTTATTATTTCATGCAATCCTTGCTATCTTTAAACTCTAGGGGACTGAAGGATATTGTAAAACATATGGCTATTTTTCTATATTGTAAAGAGCAAAAGGCAAACTGTTATTTTTTGCAAGAAACAGCTAAGGAGGATGAGAAATTTTGAAAACTTCAATGGGGAGACGCTATTTTTTCAGCCATGGTAGCCTACTTCTCGTTCTGCGAGGGCTATGATTATGTTTCATAGGTTTCCTGGAGATGTTTTGGGTCATTCAAGTGATTCTAATGGTCATTGGTTAATGGTGGCTGTGGAAATTGATGGAGTTAAAATCATTTTTGTTTGTGTCTATGGTTGTAACAGCAAAGCAGTTAACAGAATCTTTTTTGCAGATCTTTGTGACAAGATAAGACAGCGGAAAGTCACATTTTCGACAGATCAGGTTATTTTAGGAGGATATATGAATATGGTTCCAGACAGCTCTGTTGATCGTCTTCCCACTAGAGGGCAGTATCACCTCTTTGACTATATTTTCAATGATTTAGTCACCAAAACTAATCTGACTGCTGGAGGGTTAGAAACCCCAGAGTTAGACAGTATACCAGGTTTAACGCTTCTAATAATGGTCAATGTTCTCGACTTGACTACTGGTTAATTCCCAAAAATATGCTAAATAATATCTCAAATTGTGAAATTTCAATTGCACCGTTAACAGATCATTGTTCAGTCAATTTGCTCCTCTCCTTTCATCATTGCAAATCACAAATGTAATAGTAACCTTTTACTGAACTCGGATTTTTGCACAGAAATCAGGAAACTTATTGAAGAGGTTTCATTACTTGAACTTTCACCTTTGAATAAAAGGGAATGGTTTAAATTTAATGTTAGGATAACAGCAATTAGAACTGGTAAACATCTGTCTAATCTGATGAAGGCCAGACAGTAATATCAATCATTTGTGCTCAAACGCAGTGTTATCAAAAGAAAAAGGCCAATTGGAAATTTTTAAATGTCAATGAGACAAGTTATTTTTAGACAAAGCACAGGGAGGATTTATCCGCTCCCGGGATCGTTGGATTGAGGAAGGCGAGAAAAATTCCTCATATTTTTTTTATCTTGAAAAACAGACAATCCAGAAAGAAAATCTCTAAACTGAACATTAATGGGTGTGTTACTGAGGACGCTGATTTAATAAGTCAAACAATTAAAGATTTTTACTGCAAACTTTATTCTTCCAACTATTGACTCTCACTGTAAGTACTTTTTTAGTGAAATCGGCAATTAAATTGAAACAATTGACTTGGATTTTAAGACTGAGTTGGATGGCAACCTAACACATGAGGAGTTAGATAAAGCTATCCAACTAATGGCTAAAGGGAAGTCACCAGGCCTCTATGGCTTAACTGTTGAGTTTTATGTTTTCTTATGGAAAGATACGAAATATGCTTTTTGAAGCTCTTTTGGAATGTATCTCAAACAACAATCTCTCACCTACTGTCATGTTCCTGGGAAGGTGTTTAACCCACGACATGAAGAACCATCACAGGACAAAGGCAGAAAGTTCAAACAATGATTTATTAACCCTAACTAAAAGTGTCCTGGAGATATCCAAGTGTGAAGTAGTCGGCAAGAGTCCAAAAGCCAGCAGGGAGGGCAAACAGTGTGACGGGGTACGTCCAGGAGAGGGAGCCAGATGATGGCGGCAGAGGGCAAGTGAAGCTGGAGGAGAGGTGAACCTTGAGTGTAATCCAGGCGGGTTATGGTGACTTCCAGGTAGGTACATCCATCTGTGGTTCAGCAATTCCAAGTATCCTGAAGATGAAACAGACTTGAGTCCAAACACCAAAAAATCCAAGCACAAAAAACCAGATAAATCCAAAAACTGTGACAGCACAAATGTCTGAGCAGAGACCAAGTAAAACCTAGTACTGAGTGGCAAGATTCTACCGTGAGTAGTTAATCATCCAGCGATGTAAAGTGGTTCCCTCTCCTCTTAAATAGAGCTCTGCTGCGGTTGATTAGAGGATCTGCAGCTGCCGCTGATCGATAATGCCCCACAGCTGGTGAATGCCCTCTCCTGGAATGACAGTCTTACAAAGATGTTGTGGAGAAGAGGGAATACTCACCCCGTCACACAACACCTACTATCCATGCTTTCGTTCTTTTTTAAACACAGAAACAGTTTTGTTTACCTGTTTGTAGCTACGGTTTCGCCGACAGCTGCCGGCTTCTTCAGGCTGACGCTGATGGTGGCGCGTCACTTCCTTCTCCGTTTATCTGCGGGCAGCAGAGGACGTTGTCGCCCTCTACTGCCCGCTCTCCCCTCTCCGACGATGCAGAATGGAGACCCTATGGCTTTGGCGATTTTCCCCTTTATATAACCTACATGTGATTTCCACGTGAGACTCTCATCGAACATGACTCCAAGAAATTTGGTTTCTTTTACCCTTTGAATTTCCATTCCATCTATCATTAAAGATACATCACAGCTTCTTCTGTTATTAAACAGTATATAGTTTGTTTTGTTCAGGTTCAGTGACAGTCTATTTATATCAAACCATTTTTTAACTTTAATCAATTCACTGTTTATCACTTGAGTTACTTCATGTATATTTAATCCTGAATAAAACAATGTAGTATCATCCGCAAATAAAACTGTGCCAAGTAAATTTGACACATTTACCAGGTCATTAATAAACAATATGAACAGTTTAGGTCCGAGGACTGACCCTTGTGGCACACCATAATAAATATCTTTTAATTCAGATTTAGCATTATTTATTTGAACAAACTGTTTTCTATTGCGTAAATAACTAGTAACCCAATGATGTGCCACCCCTCCTATTCCATAGCGTTGTAATTTAAGAAGTAACCTTGAATGATCAATTACATCAAATGCCTTTTTTAAGTCAATAAAAACACTAATGAAATGGTTTTTATTGTCAATTGCTGATGAAATTTTATCTACTAAATCCATAACTGCCATTGCTGTTGAATGTTTGGTCCTAAAGCCATACTGTTCATGATTTAAAATTGAATTTTCGTCAATGAATTTGTCCAACCTTAATGCAAACACTTTTTCTAATATTTTGGAAAACTGTGGAAGCAATGACACTGGCCTGTAATTAGTGAAACTCTGTTTATCACCGCTCTTAAATAATGGAACCACCTTGGCAATTTATCAGGGAAGACTCCTGTAGATAGTGACAGATTACAGATGTAAGTGAATGGTTCAATAACAGATACAATTATAGCTTTTACAGTCACCATGTCCAGATCATCACAATCAGTTGATCTTTTGCTTCCCCAGTTTTTTACAATGTTTCTTATTTCTTGTTGATCTACTTTGTCAAGGAGAATACTATTGACATTTCTAGGTATTGTATTCATTGTATCGTGAATTATTGGTTTGCTTTCCACCAGACTCCTTCCTACATTTATAAAAAAATCATTGAATTCATTAGAAATTTCTTTAACTTCATAAATGTCTTTATTGTCCTTTACAAAGTAGTTTGGGAGTCTTGCATTTGTATTATCTCTGTTAATCACATTATTTATTATTCCCCATGTAGTCTTGATGTTGTCTTTGTCCTTATTCAATAGCTCACCATAGTACTCTTTCTTCTGTTTTCTAATTATTGTTACTAATTTATTTTTATATTTTTTATATCTGTCTTCGACTTCCTTTGTTTGTAACTTTAAGAATCTCGTATACAGACTATTTTTTTGGCACATGCATTTTTAATTCCATTAGTCATCCATGGTTGGTTGTCCCTTTTACCTGTTATTTTAATTAATTTACAACTACTGTTAAACGATTTCAGCAGTATTTTCATGAAGGATGTATGTGCATTGTTCACATCACTGACATAGACTTCTGTCCAGTTCTGCATTTTAAGATCTTTATTTAGGTCCTCCAGGGCTTTAACTGATTTATTTCTTTTATAATTAATAAAATTATGTTTTATGATATTTTTATTGTTATTGTGATATTTAGACACTACGAAAATAGGTAAATGATCACTAATATCTGTCATCAATATCCCAGTTTTAACAACGTCCTCCTTTCTATTAGTGAATATATGATCAATTATTGTTGGACTTTGGGTTGTGATCCTGGTAGGTTTGTTTATCAAAGGCACCAAACCTAAACTATATATCATATCAAAAAAATCACTTGATGTTCTCAGAGCCACAGGATGTTCTAAGTTAATGTTAAAGTCCCCACACATAAACAATGTTTTGTTTTTAATATGATCCACAAACTCATTTATTTTATCTGTAAATGACCTGATGCAAGAACCGGGTGCTCTATATACACAACTGATTATTATATTTTTTGATGCGTCATTGATAATTTCCACTGTTACCATTTCCATAACATTATCTTCCATCATAGTCATTTTCTTATCTAATTTACATTTTAAATCATTGTTAATGTACAGGGCAACACCACCACCCCTTTTATTTATTCTATTTACAAAATGAAGTTCATACCCTTCTATTTGTACTTCAGTCATCCTTTCATCATAAAGCCAAGTCTCAGTAATGGCAATGACTTTGAATTTACTTTTAAATTTACCTAAATAGTCCTTTATTGTTGACAACTTGGAAACTAAACTTCTACTGTTTATGTGTATGATTGATAATGAATCATTGTTAGTTAACCCACTATTTAGCTGATCTTCTGCATAATAATTACTATTTATATTTAACTCAAATAAACTTTCGTCTATTTTACTGTCAAGTTCATATATTTTCTCATGGGAATCCATTTATTCTTTATGAATTCATTTGTACTTCCATATCCATTGTTAAACTGTTTCCACTATCCATTATTTAGTCAGTGCTACACAATAAATCATCTTTTACCCTGCAACACTTCCAGATCTTTCAACTCTTTGATCATTTTTGCATTTAGACCTTCTTGCTCTCTGATCCATACAACACAATTTCTTGTCCACGTGGCTGTGATTTTTTTTTGTTTTCTCAGCACCCTTGCTTCTTTGGCTATTGTTTCATTCTTTTTCGTCAGGTGTTCATTTATGTACACATTTGTACCTTTCAGTTTTTTTGCTTGCCTCAACAACTCATTTCTGTACTTCCTACTGGTAAATCGCACTATGATGACTGGTTTTAATTTGTCTGCCTTTCTCGGAAGGGTATGACAGATTGATATTGCATCACTTTGGATATGAATGTTCTTACTGTGCAAGAAGCTCAACACTTGTTGTTCGACTGGAGTTCTTCCTGTGGAGCATCCTCATTTCAATTCTCTATTCAACTCTAACAGGTACCAGTCAACAAAAGGGGTCCCCAATAACCATGGATACACAACAGGAAAGACTATTACAGGTGTTATGAACCCAGAGGTTTCTGCTCTCTGCTCTCCCCCTGGTGACCTCCTGCTGCAGGCCTCAGTTCCTGCAGTTCTGCCATACAGCACCAGAGGCCAGTGGAGTGATGTGGAGCAGCTGCATCAAATCAGCAATCAGCTGCTCCTGAAGCCTTTTAAGCCTCCTCACTCCATTATTCAGGGAGACACAGTGACAGAGGAGACAGTTTTAGAGCTGAGTATCCAGACACCATCCCTCTGTATTCATCCCTTTTTATTTCCCATTATTTTATTTTTCCTCTGTCCCCCTCCCCCCACTACTCCTAGATGCCAGAGGGGGCGTAACAACAAAACATACTTTAATGGCATATACCTGACACTCTTTAGCAATTGTGGCAGTGTGAGCGTCCTGTCACAGTGTCCCAATTGATCATGCGCCCTGGCTACTTGGCAAAGGGGTTGTCTTTTTGACTGACTGGTAAGCGCTTGACTCTCACCCGGGAGTCTGGAGATTGAATCCCGCCTGGGCCCTCGTTTCTCTCCCTTGCCACACAATGATTCCCCTCTTTACCAAAATGATTCTTCTGACTTTTTCCATATTCCCAGAATTCCAAAAGTACCTCCTTTGTGGGATGTGTGTCATTGTGACTACTAAGATGCACCCAGTAATTCAACGATAATTGTTTCCTTCTAAGATCCAGAGGCAATTCTACCATCTCCACCTGTAGTGCACTGACTGGGGAGGTCTTAAATGCTCCGCAGCACACTCTTAAGAGCCTGTGACTGCAGAACATCCAGACACCTCAACAGCGACGCAGCTGCTGTCCCATATGCCACACATCCAAAATCATAGACAGATCTAATTAATGCCTGGTAAAGTCTCTTCAAAGCAGAACAGCTCGCACCCCATTCCCTCCCAGCTACACATTTCATAACGCTGATAACTTTCTTGCATTTTGTTTCTATCCTTTCAATATGCTCCCTCCATGTCAGGCGTGCATCAAATGCAACACCTAAATACTTAAAATAACTCACTTTTTCAATTCCCACATCAAAAATACGCAGTTTCAACATGTCACTCACTACGTTTTTAGTGAAAAACATCATTTTTGTTTTCTACGGCAAACCGGAATCCCCATTCAAGCCCCCATTCAACCACAATGTTTATAGCATCTTGAACCTTACCCATTAAATGCTTTATACTCCTTCCATTTTTCCATAAAGCACCATCATCCATGAACAAAGACCTTCCAATTCCCTCAGGAACTTTAGAAAAAAACATCATTAATCATAATGACAAATAGCAGAGGGCTAACCACAATTCCCTGAGGTGTACCATTTTCAACCACATACTGACTAGAAGTCGTAGTCCCAATACGCACCTGTATCTTTCTGTCAGATAAGAAATCTCAAATTCAGTTGAACATCCTTCCACCAATACCCAGTCTGTGCAACTTAATAAAAAGTCCATCCCTCCACAACATATCATGCGCCTTTCCTATATAAAAAAAAACACTGCTAAAACTGACTATTGACCTGTGCCCTCCTGATGACATTTTCAAGTCTAACAATAGCATCAGTTGTATTTCGAGCTTTTCTGAAACCAATTTGACAGTTTGCCAAAACCCCTCGCCTTTCCAAGTCAAATGGCAATCTTTCCTTATTCATACATTCCATCAGTTTACACAAAGTCGACGTTAGAGCAATTGGCCTATAACTACCAGGATCAGATGGATGCTTTCATGGCTTTCTTATTGGAACAATAACAGCCTGGTCTAGATTCTCCCCCAGTACATTTATTTCAAATGAGGAAGCTGTTTACCAAATAAAAAACAACAGCTTTAATTATGCATATCACAAAATCATAAATATGGCATGGCATGATAAAAAATACAACTAATTAAACAAGGTGAAAAAATATAAAATGTCAACAGGTAGGCTAGAAAAGTCAATATTAATCCCACATGATCGGTTTTCAATAGTGCGACGGTTTTTTGCCCCTACGCCCCCATGATTGCAATGAAATTGAAGCCAATAAGGAAGTGACTAAAATTGCAGTTCCAGTCTCATCCAGTAGGGGCTGCTACCAGAAGTGAGCAAATCCTCATTGACCCATGTTAAAAGCGCTAATTTCACAGCAGAAATAAACATGTTTACAGCTTGGTTAAAAATATATAATTTTATGTGTTTGTAGGTCTAGTTTATGACCACTCTTAGGGAGGTGAATTTTTGTGTAACTCTTCTGTTCAAGTGGAAATTAATGCTTAAATTTCTGAATAATTAATGTGCATCAGAGCCATGTGACTTCAGAGCTAGCTCAGGGAAAAGGCCTCGGCCTAACGTTAAGAGATCTTTGGCCATTTGGACTCTGAACTTTAGTTTTGTCTGTGTGTTTGTGTTTGAATGTTAATCATGGAATTATTTGGACACAGAGGCCAAACACGTCGTCGTCGTCTTCCTCCGCTTATCCGGGTCCGGGTTGCAAGGGCAGCATCCCAACTAGGGAGCTCCAGACCGCCCTCTTCCCGGCCACCTCCACCAGCTCCTCCGGCAGGACCCCCAAGGCGTTCCCGGACCAGATTGGAGATGTAACCTCTCCAACGTGTCCTGGGTCGACCCGGGGGCCTCCTGCCAACAGGACATGCCCGAAACACCTCCCCAGGGAGGCGTCCAGGAGGCATCCTGACCAGATGCCCAAACCACCTCAACTGACTCCTTTCGATCCAGAGGAGCAGCGGTTCTACTCCGAGTCCCTCCCGAATGTCCGAGCTCCTCACCCTATCTCTGAGGCTGAGCCCGGCCACCCTACAGAGGAAACTCATTTCGGCCACTTGTATCCGCGATCTCAATCTTTCGGTCATTACCCAAAGCTCATGACCATAGGTGAGGATTGGGACGTAGATCGACCGGTAAATCGAGAGCCTGGCTTTCTGGCTCAGCTCCCTCTTCACCACGACAGATCGGCTAAGCGTCCGCATCACTGCAGATGCTGAACCAATCCGCCTGTCGATCTCCCGATCCCTCCTACCCTCACTCGTGAACAAGACCCCGAGATACTTAAACTCCTCCACTTGAGGTAGGACCTCTCTCCTGACCCAGAGTTGGCAAGCCACCCTTTTCCGGTCGAGAACCATGGTCTCAGATTTGGAGGTGCTGATCCTCATCCCAGCCGCTTCACACTCGGCCACGAACCTACCCAGCAAGAGCTGAAGGTCAGAGCTGGATGAAGCTAGGAGGACCACATCATCCGCAAAAAGCAGAGACGAGATTCTCCTACCACCAAACTCGACACACTCCACACCACGGCTGCACCTAGAAATTCTGTCCATAAAAGTGATGAACAGAACCGGTGACGAAGGGCAGCCCTGGCGGAGTCCAACCCTCACTGGGAACAGGTCCGACTTACTACCGGCTATGCGGACCAAACTCACGCTCCTCTGGTAAAGGGACTGAGTGGCCCTTAACAGAAAGCCACCCACCCCATACTCCTGGAGCGTCCCCCACAGGGTGCCCCTGGGGACACGGTCATAAGCCTTCTCCAAATCCACAAAACACACGTGGATTTGTTGGGCAAACTCCCATGCCCCCTCCATCACCCTTGCAAGGGTATAGAGCTGGTCCACAGTTCCACGGCCAGGACGAAAACCACATTGCTCCTCCTCAAGATGAGATTTGTAGCATAGTAAATCTACATGACTAGGATTTAACGCTGTTTGCTGTGCAGCTTTGTTAGATCCTGAGAAAGATCAAACAATTTGGCCTATGAACTTGTATTTACATAGATATCCACGGATATTTATATAATTGATAGTTCATACACCAACTGGCTTGGTCTATATTTAATCCAAAGATTAATATTTAATTTATTTATTTAGAGATTTAAATTAACAGCAAAAGTTTATTTATTAAATCAGAAGATTTAAAGAAATCTTTGCTCGTTCAATAACCAAATATACACCACTCTGTGTTTCATTTCAAAGAAGAGTCAGGTTTAAAAAGTTAAGAATTCATTATTAACAATTTAAAGACTATTAATGACTATTTAAAAGACAATTTATAAGTGACAATTTAAAACTTGGTATTAAAAGCAACCTGTGTCTGGATGAGAACTAAAATGAAATGTGTGTGTGTTGGATGTGTGAATGGAACCTCAGAAGGTTTCTATCAGAGAGAGAAAATGCATTCTGGGTGAAAGAGTTGTTTTGCAGCTGAGCTGTTATTTCTTAAAGAAACAGGCATACGGACGCAATCTGTCGGAAGTGTCTACCTCACCCAGTTAGGAGACCCCCTTTTTGGATCTGAGATGTCAGGAGGAGATGATGACCCCCAAGCACGAGGTGGGTAGAAAAACCATATTGCGACCAAATCGGTCCTGAGATGTCTCCGGGTCACAACGACCGATGAAGTTGGTTGCGTCTCAAAAATCAATAACTCTGAAGGAGTTTTGTGTCAGCTGGTTGCAGGTGGCGTTTGTCGGAGCAGTTCTATCAGCGTGACAGAACAGCTTAGTGGAGGCTTCGAGTGGCCGTCTCGATCGTCTGGGACTCTCGTGCCACAGAGAGATTTTTGGTGAGCTCAAGAAAACTGAACTTGAACCGAGGAGTTTAGGTTTTAACAAACCTCGGGACATGCCCTCTCAGAGATAGAAAGCTTTGGTTATGGAGCAAAGACATGAGAGAGCAGTTCCCTTTAACCCTGATGTCCTGCATGGTCTGTATAAGTGCACATGACCTTCTGTTACTGATCAACATTACTGATTATCATAAATAATAATTATTATTAACCAAAGAATAATAATTCATTTCAGTAATTAAATACATTTATAATGAACCATGATGATTATTTATGAATGTAGGAGCCATATATGTCATTTCTTTTTATGCACTTGAGAGGAGGCTTTGCCTCATGTTATTGGTTAATTGCTTGTGGAAGCACCAGCCTACTTAAGCCAACACAGATTGGACTCAGGGTGGCTGGATGGGACAAACAATTTTTTACTGTGTGGCGAGGACTGTGGCTGTGTGTAATGGACTCTGCGGACTGTCATTGGGGCAAGTAACGCATTCACTGCAAACCACTTTAACTGCTGTAAATGGATCATCATGGACATTTTGGAACCAGACAAAATAATAAACATCGGAAATAAACTCAAGCTGCATTTCTTTAAGCACACGTAAAGACCACCCGCAACAGCAACCAGGTAGTGCCAGTGTATAGGGCACTGGTGCTACAATGAACCTTGTACTAGACAGTTAAAAGAGTTTATTAAAAATGATTCTTTTAAATCTTGAAGTGTCCTTCATCTTGCAGATGGAACAGCAGTCAGATTAAAGATGGTTTACAGCAGACTTTGTGTCTCCTGTGATGGATAATCTGTGAATAGAAGTGCACCCAGGACAGCGTGACCTAGCTGAGGAAGTGTGACCTTTGGGTCACAAATGAGGGCATTCATGTCGCTACAGACTCAACTATCGATCGGACCCTCCTCTCCAGTACCTTGGAGTAAACCTTTCCAGGGAGGCTGAGGAGTGTGATCCCCCTATAGTTGGAACACACTCTCAGGTCACCCTTCGGTCTACACTTCACAGGAACTGCCCCCGATGACCACGCAATGTTGCAGAGACGTGTCAACCATGACAGCCCTACAACATCCATAGCCTTGAGATACTCAGGACGAATCTCATCCGCCCCTGGGGCTCCGCCGCTGTGTAGTTGTTTGACTACCTCAGCAACTTCTGCCCCCAAGATTGGACAGTCCATCCCCAGGTCTCCCGGCTCTGGTTCCTCCTCGGAATGCGCGTAGGTGGGATTGAGGAGCTCCTCAAAGTATTCCTTCCACCGTCCGACTATTGCCCCAGTTGACGTCAGCAGCTCCCCATCCCCACTGTAAACAGTGTGAGCGAGTTGCTGCTGTGGTTCTTTTCCTTGTCAAAACACAGAGACCACAGAAACACAGCAGCTCTTTTAATTGACACTGCTTCAAATTTTAGTCGCTCAACCGCATTTTTCTCACTGATAGTTTGCTGGTTGAATGGGGGAAATTTTGTGTGTTTACACTGCTTGGTCTAAGATGGGTTGAAACAGATTGTGTTAATGTGGCTGCTGGGTAACAAAAAGCTAGAGCTACATATCTGACAGAGGATAGTGGAGGCTATTGGGCTTTACTGTTCCACCACGGTCGTTGTCGACTCAGCTCTCGGCTCCGTGGGGTGTCGACACAGCTGCGGACTTGCAGATCTTTGACCGCGGTGGACCAGTGAAGCTCGATATCCTCGATCAGCTTATCTAGTTCTGATTTTGTTACTAAGCAGGCCGGAGGTGCCTTCTCTTTGGAGTCGCTCTACTGCATCACAGTCTGATGAAGCCAACAGGACCACATCATCTGCTAAGAGCAGACACTCCATAGGCCACCAAAGCTGATCCCCTCACACCTTGGCTGCGTCTAGAAATTCTGTCCATAAAAGTTATGAATAGAAATGGTGATTAAAGGCAACCTTGGAGGAGTCCAACTCTCACCAGAAATGAGCATGACTTACTGCTGGCAATGCGGACCAAGCTCTGTCACTGATCTTACAAGGACCTTAAGGAGTCCGGATCTCCATACTCCTGTTGCACTCCCCACAGGACTCCTGGAGGGACGCGGTCAAACGCCTTCTCCAAGTCCACAAAAACAGATTTGATTGTCAAGCTTCTACACATCCTCTAGGCCTCTTCTAGGGCTCTAGATTGTTCCTCCTGAACCCAATGTTCAACAATCTGATGGACCCACTTCTGCAGAGCCCCTGAATGCAGGGAGGCTTAGGAGTGTGATCCCCCTGTAGTTGGAGCACACCCTGCGCCCCCTCTTTTTAAACAGGGGGATCACCACCTCAGCTGACCAACCACGTGCCTGCAAATCTGGTCAGCCATGTTGACAATGGAGGCATAAAACGTGGCCTACTCTGACTCAACGTCCCCTCCTCACTCAGCACGTTTGAAGTTCTGCATTTTGTTTTTAATGATATTCATTTGTTTTTATCTTTTTTTTGTATTTTAATCATGTTATAATTTTGATATTTTTGTGAAGAACTCAAGTGTTTTTTCTTTTATTCCTGTTTAAATAAAGACCAAATAAAATATCGACATCAATCTACATATCGAGATATTGCAATACACCTGAGCAGTGTCACAGGCTAATGGACTCCACGCCACGCCGTGTTGCTGCAGTAATCCAGGCCAAAGGAGCCCCAACTAAATATAGTGGTGTTCATGCTCATTCTTTTCATGTTCAAACGTTTCAGTTGGCCAACATTTCTAAAATTCCTTTTTATTTTTTGCTTTGGTCTTAATTGATTTCTAATTTGGGATTTTCATTATTTGTCAGTTATAATCATCAACATTTAAAGAAATAACATTTCAAATATGTCAGTACGTGTGTAATGAATTAATCTAATATACAAGTCTCACTTTTTGAATGGCATTACTCAAATTAACCAACTCTGTCATAATATTCTAATTTTATGACCAACACCTGCATACTGCTTCAGTGCTAAACTGGTCAGAAGTAAGGAGACAAAACACACCGTGCTCCTTCTCTTTCTCTCTCTTTATTCATCCATCAGCAGGAAGTCCACTGCAGAAGTGACTGGTATGACCACCAACACTTTAGACCTGCTTACACCAAGAGAAGCACAGCTCGATTAAAATACCACGATGCTTTCATTCACGTACATGTAAGAAGTGGAACAATTCACAAATAGGATGATTCCAGTATGCAGAAGTCTCCAAACCACACACGCAACATGGTTTTGGTTCTATAAATAGAAGATCCAGGTTATTTTCTTTAGGTTTCTGTCACTAAAACACAGATGCATCCTGATCACGATGAATCACGACTGAATGATTGAGGTTCTATTATGCTGAAGTGTCTGTGCGTTTGGGAACGAGAAAAACTGAAACGTGTTATTATTATTTACAGACTGAAATTAAACCACTCTGACACAAGTGGTGCTTTCCTTTCAGACTTTACAACTGTCTTTAAACACTGCGATAAGGGGACCAAGCAAATGTACACAAGAACTTGTCTTTTTTTTCTTCTTTTTGCAGATTTGTGGAGATTATGTTTTGGTTTTGTCCTGCCATCAGTCCATGTAAGTGGGGGAGCTGGGAGAAGCTGGCATCTGATCCAAGATCCTGCAGACATAACCGGCTACGTCAACGGAGCGCTCCTCGTACATCTGGATGAACGGATCTCTCTGGTGTGAACAAAGAGGTTAAAACGTGAGTAAAAACATATAAAGTATTCAAATGTGACACGATGGTTCAGGAGAAACTCACCAGTAGCTCTTTGTACTTTGGCCTCTTCGATTCATCCTTTGTAAGGCTGCAAATGACAAGAGAAGCTTAATGTTGGATGCTGCTCACCAGTTTGTCCACTAGATGGCAGAAGTTCACAACACTGACATTAAAACGCTTGAAGTCAACTGAACACCAAGTGAAAAACCTTAAAGAAAGATGTTTCTTACCACACGTTGACAAAGGAGATGAATTTTGGGGAGAAGCGCCTCTCCTCGGAGTTGCTGAGCTGTGGTGGGTCACCTCGGACCACTTGGGTCAACTGGTCAAACACACTGTTCCACCTGGGGTAGGGGAACCGCCCCGTAGCCAGTTCATACTGAGACAAAAATGAAACGTTCTAGTTTAAAGGAATGACTACAAATGGACTAATTTATGCTTTAAAATCCCAGCAAAGAACATGAGCACAGTTTGGATTTGAACTACCCTTTTTTACCTCGGTATCGGCTGATGTTAGACATTTTTTAACATATCGGTCCAGTAAAAAAAAAAATTAGGCTGATATTATCAACCAATATTTTTTCCATCTTGTCACCATTTGTCTGCCAGTTTCAGAGGGTGAGGGAGGCGATGTGTAATCGTTTAGTCATGTGAACAGTGATTGTAATCATCTCAGAGGTGTAAATGTGTGTGGTGTGTGTACATAATGTCATTTCAGTTCTAATCATTTTTATTCTATACAAAATCTGCTGGTTTTAGAAGCATTAATGTCAGTATATCTGTAACAGCAAATATCGGTTATCGGCCATAACAGCGATCTTAATATCGGATATCGGTATCGGCCCAAAAATTTCATTACGGTGCATCCCTAAAATATAATCAACTTTTTGGCTGATAAAATGTATAAATGAGTGTCTAATAGTGCTGTAGACATGTGTAGTTATTAATTTTGGGCATTTTATTAAATGTCAAATAAATACAAATATTCTGCCTAAAACCATCGTCTTAAACGTCTGTCCTACCTAGGCAGAACAGTGTGACATTGGTGCATTTCCGCTGTGGAAGAAGCAGCCGAGCCACGGCCACGCCTCCAGCTGGCTCAGCCAATCATGTGGGGATACGAAGTGATTTGACTCAGAGCCGCTCGCCTCCTCCATAGAACCTTCCTCCCTTTCGTCTGGTGAAGGCGGTGGAGAGAAATCCTCCAGATTAGGACGTGTGCTGCCATTCCTCCGTCTGAGCGAGTTGTGTGTTGGGATGTGATTGCTAGTGGCTCGTCTCTTCAATGGAGAGAACTGCTATAGATGCGTAGGTGTGTGTGTGTGTGTGTGTGTGTGTGTGTGTGTGTGTGTGTATAATCACTTTTCTCCAACCTGGTTGAATGTTTGCATTTTCTTCCAACATATCTTTTATTGTTTAATTCCCAATAATTTGGGTTTTTGACACAACTCAGGGATTTCATGTGGTTTTTTCAATGACTAAAGAGAATGACGCAAACTTCAGACCCACCAGTGTGATTCCCAAACTCCAAACGTCTGATCGGACATCGTATCCCTGCCTGGAAGCACTGGGGTCTATTCTCTCCGGCTGGAAGAAAAACAAGATTTTAAATTTCCACTTCTGAAATGAGGAAAAAACATTTTATTGAAAATGTATGCTGCAAAATGTAAACTAAGTGTTTTTCCCCAGCTCTAGGTATCAGACTGGACTCTAAGACAGAATGAGGTGTTCTGAAATCCAAACTTGGTCTCCTTTGAGACCATTAAACTCGTTTTTTGATCAAGACAACAAGATGCCATCAGCTCTCCAGCTCACACCAATGTGCAGCTTCCCTCCCCGTCCCCATTCTTCAGCTTCAGCACCAAACACGAAGCAGACGTAGTAATGAAAGCGTGTTGGAGGGCTGCAGTGCGGAGCAAGGAGGCACCTCGCTGGCCCATTTACTGGCCTGAATTAGATGCTGATGTCATCCAGAGGAGCAGGACGGTCTGAGATGCAGCTCAGGGCTGCAGACCTGATCACATCTGCAGACAACAGAAACCTCCACAGTAAAAACTTCTGTTTAAGGAGAAGATAACTATTCCAATGAGAGAGGCATTAATAAAAACTAATAATCTACAACTTTTGAATCCTCGTCATATAAAGAAAATTAATTTCCCAGCAGCTGTGACACAAAATAAGCAAATAAAAGGCTGTAGAACAATAATGGTTACAAAACACCACTTTAGCTAAAATAGAATAATCCCCTTTTTTATCCATGTTGAAGCGTCTATTGTTATTTATGTTTGTAGTTATTCAAAGGTTTTTAAATCAAATTAGTCCAAGAATCAGGTTAGAACGTTCTATTTATTTATTTAACTGTCTGCTATGCTGTTGTGGATCATTGTTCTTCTAAAGAGTTTAGCGTCAGACACGGATCTCCAGAGCTGCTGATATTCAGATTCTGTTAAACCCCTCCAGAACCAGATACCGTAGAAAAACCTCACCATAATACAGCCTCCTCCATTCTTCACTATAGTCTACAACTATGGTGAAGTAGTTTTTGGGGTTGCTTTTAAATTAGTGATGAACCGATCTTGCAGACACTAAGGAAGGCTGGGAGACATTTCAGCTGATAGGTGTTAAGACCAATGCACAGCGAGGAGGTGGTTTTGGTTTCGGTTCTACAAACGAACACCAGGGGGTGCTAAAAGCAAGTCAAAAACTGCCTAGCCTCTAGCCAAGGGGTTGCAGGTTCACATCCTGCTTGGTCTGTCACAATCGTGTCCTTAAGCAAGACACATCACCCATCCTGCCTGCTGGTGGTGGTCGAAGGGACCGGCTGTGTACGGCAGCCTCTCTTCTGTCAGTGTGTCCTAGGGCAGCTGTGGCTACATCATAGCTCATCACCCGTATGTGAATGACTGGTGTGTTGTAAAGTGACTTGGGGGGTTCTAGGACTCTAGAAGGCACTATATAAACACTGTCATTTACCATGTCGGACTTTGACCGGCAGAGTAAGTAGTATGTAAGTTTTATTTATATCGCACTTATTACAGACGTAGAATCACAAAGTGCTTCACATAGATCAAAACTACATCAAACTAAGTCATCAAATTATAATAATCTCAAAACAGAAATAGATTAACATCAGATAAAATAGCTATAAAATTATAACATTTCATAAACAGAAGAAAGATTACATTTTTTTAGTTAAAAATAAGAAAATATAAGAAAACTAAAAGTTTAGGTAAAAGCAGCTGTAAATAAAAGGGTCTTTAGCTGTTTTTTTAAAAGGGTCCAGACTGTCAACGCTACATAAGGATAAAGGAAGTTCATTCAAAAGTCCGGTGCAACAGTCTGGAAGGAGCGACCACCTCGACTTTTATATCTGGTCTTTGGAACTTCTAGAAGGTTCTGGTGTGTGGACCTGAGGGCTCGGGTTGGCAGGTAAAGTTATAGTCAGGACTCTAAAATGAACTCTAAAGTTAACGGGTAACCAGTGCAGAGACGTCAGAATGGTCTCAGTCAGAGGCTCAGCATTCAGAGGAAACAAAGAAATCAAGTTTGAGGTTGCTTTATATTGAAGCACCACATGTCCTGTGAACCAACCAACATATTCTAAACCTACAAACAGGCTGCCCTCACAACCTCAGTGATTACAGGATGAAACCAAGAAAAGGGTCATCGGAAAAAAACTACCAAACAATACTTACATAATACTTACATAAACCACAGACAATATCATGGTACCAATAAATATTTACATAATTACAAATCATTCATCTTAAATCTAAGGTAAATCAACAGAATAAATCAAATTTAACATAACTTCTCTAAGCATCATCTTCTCCAAATGGTGAGCTCCAAGAGCCTTAAAGCAGCACTCTGACCACGTAGATGCAACGTGGACTGACAGTGCCTATTGGAGCTGGTGTGGCAGCAGCGCCATCTTGGGTGGGTCTCTATTAGCCCTCAGTGCATTTATTTCTACTAAGGAAGGTGCTTACCCAACTAAAATACACATTTCATCATGCTTTATCACAAAATCAGACGTACGGTTTACCATTAAAATGTAAGTATAACTACATTTAATAAATTACATTTTAAAATCACAACAGCTAGACTACAGAAGTCAATGGTAATCCCACATGATCACATCTCAATAGTAGGCTGGTTGTTGTAACCATTATATATATATATATATATGTTATATTATTTCATTACTATTTTTGTTGAAATTTACTTTCAGAAACATTCTCATGAGACTAAATCAGTTTGTGTGCAACTTTAAAAAACTTAGTCAGGGCCTTTGATCGAGCAGGGCCGTTGACAAGTTGTTTCAAACATTTAAGTTATTCATTACCGTCCCAATTTACAAACACAGAGAATATATATGAAAACATGAAACACACTCCAAACCAGAACCACAGCTCCTGTAGAGTCTAACTTGCAGAAAGATCAACACCTTCTTCCAGCCCAAGGCAAAGACAATAAATCAGCCTTCCCACATGCACCAAGATCAGCTGCTGAAGCCTGCAGAATAACCAGCAGCACCGTCCGCCACACACACACACACACACACACACACACGCGGTGTGTGTGCCAGCTGGAAAGAAGAAACTGGAGCTGAATTCCTGCAGCCTGAGCTCACAGGTGCTGGGAGCTGTAGAGTGACTCAGTTTAAGTCATGAATGGAGCGTCGTGCGAGCGTAGGTGTCGTACCGCTGGATTCAGATATCACCAAATTTAGATAGGAAATTGCTGTAAGAAAGGGAGGAGCCAGCGGCTGACGGAACCCGCACCAAAAAATAACCTCAGGTGATGCTGACACGGTGAGGTCACCTTTAAATGTTGAGGAAGATGCTGGATGATCCAGCCGTCCTGACTCATGGGCAACATTAAACAACAGCTAATGTTGTAAGTCAGTAGATGAGTGGTCTGTGACTGTCTGAGGAGTCTCAGAAATAATCAGGTCTTTATCTGAGGTGAATTAAAATGTCAGCGATGACTCGTTCGTTTCCAGTGACGCTACAAGCCTGTGGCTTCCATGTGTGGTCCAGCTCTGGGAAACTCCTCAGACCATAAACCCAAAGAGAACTTGTCAAACTAGATGAACATGAAATAAAAAACTAAAATTTGACTAATTTCAAGCACTGATGACAACGAATGAGCTCCATCAGTCAGGATTTGGGCCAGATTGTGATTGATAACACATCTGTGTGAACTAAGGAAGCAGCACTGCAGATATTGACTTCCTTTTCATCAGATGTTGTAAATCTGCAGAAGTAACCACAGAAATGTCTGACTGAAAGATGCAAGAACACTGAAGAAAGAAAGGTTTTGGCCACAAGTGTAAATCCCCAACAGTGTTAATAAAATTAGCAGAAATCAAACTCTCCCAGCTTTAAAACTCACCGCCATGTACGGCCTGCAGCCTGCGTCTCTGGTTTTGGCGATGGAGTCCACCAGCTGGCCGCTGATACCAAAGTCACACAGCTTTATGTTGCTGTTCCGGTCCAGGAGGATGTTAGAAGGCTTAATGTCTGGGTGAAGACAGAAACAAAAAGACAAATGAAGGAGAGAAAAAAAAAACACAAAATAAAAACCTAAAACTCTGGAATCCATTTACCTCGGTGGATTATCTTCAGGTTTTCCTTTAAGTGGTTAAGAGCCTTCACAGTCTGCAGAATGCAAACAGGTTCGGAGACGATTATTAAAAAATAACTACAGGTAGTTCAGAAATTAGTTTAAAAGAATGTCTAAAAACTTACAGCTAAAGTTATTTTTCCTAATATCTCTTCTGGAATCACGTCGTCTAATGTGCAATATACAAACTTGTAAAACTTGTCTAAGGAGGTAGCCATGAGCTCCATGCAGATCCAACAGTCCCCCTGAAACACGACAGCAGCTTCAGTCACGTCTGTCAGACTCCCTTCAGACGTTTGAGGGAAAGCTGGAGGACTCTCACCTCTCTGAACAGAGCGCCATAAAACTGGACGATGTAGGGACAATCGCTGCTTCTCATGACCACGTCCAGGTCCATCAGCAGCTGCTTCTGCTCCTTTTCATCCACCGTTGATCGAATCCTCTGAAAAACACACAAAATGATTCGGCTTGTGCGTTTGTGCTTTTGCCGTGAGCTCGGGTACGACGGATCACCTTGACTGCCATGATGGTGTTGCTTGGCTTGTGCACCATCTTGTTGACGGAGCCGTAAGCCCCGCGGCCGATCTCACCCAGATCTTTGAGATCTTCGGCTGTAAAGTCCCAGTGCTGCTCCGGGGAGATCTTCAGCTTTCCTGACGACTCGATGCTGTGAGTCCTCAGTCTCTCGCTGATGGAAACAAATTAATTTAGAGACTGAAACCAGACTCGGAATGACCAGAGTCAGAAGGGATCTCACTCACATGTGCGGGTTCTGAAACGGAGGCCCGGCCGTGTTTAGCGAGAATCTGGTCGATGGTTTGATGGAAGGGTTGGACAAGTTCAGCTTAAGGGCTTTACGTTTGCCTGAATGGGAGGAAACAACCAAAATGAGATTTTACCAACGCAGCGCAGCCTGAAAATCAGGCAAAGCCAAAGAAGAGCTAATCTACGGTGAAAAGTGGGTGAAAATGACCAAAGACAGAAAATAAGATGAGTAAATGAGTCCAAAGGAACTGAAACAAAAGTAAAAAAGAGATGATGCTTTTTGAGAGGAAAGAAGTGCAAAAATCTGCATCACTGCTGAAACAAATATCCACCTAAACTCTGCTAATAAGGAAGTAGCCAGGATGCACGATCACCCAGATGTCTAAAACACGTGAACTGCTCCGCTCACCTGACCCAATACTGAATGTTTCACCCTTTTTCTCTGCAATAACAGAATCAAAGCACTGGTGTCTAGTGGGCGTTAAAAGTTAATAAAACAAGTCCACTCCATGCAGTCGCCGGTATTTTACGCTACCTTAAATATAAATGAGGAAAATAACAGGAAGTCAGCCAGAGAAAGTAGAGAATACTGGCTGTAGAAGCAACAGAAAGACATTTCTGCTGCAGAACTGTGCAGCTTTCTAACTGGGATTCAGAACATTTTATGGCACAGTTTAGAATAACAATGTGCTTCAACTCCAAACGCCAACACATCTGCTTCTCAAGGCCACTGAAAAGTCCGATGCATATTTTACATCAGACATCTCAGCTACATGCAAACAGCTGAATAAACTCAGTTACTTTGAATAATTAAATAATGGAGCAAAATAAAAGATTCTGTTGTCTTTTGTGTCCCTGCAGCTCAGGGACACGTGAAAAATCTATATTATATTGATCAGTATTAAAGTTGTAGCGTTTGTGTGTTCTTGTTTTGGATATTATTTGTGCAATTGCTGGACAAAATGACTTGCTGTGGCATTAATTGCACTAATAGAGCGTCCAAGGAGTCTCCACTTCATTTTTTTCGGTAAGTAAAATTATATTTATGTATTTTAGGTCACTGCCGAGCTGAGCTTAGATTTTAACATGTACTGTTTAACCATGACATTTAAATGTAATAGGGTAAAACCCAGTGCATTTAACTTAATGCTGCACTTTAGAAAATGGGTTGAAATATAACATGTTGGTGGAGCTGGGTTTCCACTGTCGGTACGGTCCCCTCCCCTCAGCTCGGCGCATCTCAGATCGCAGCGGCGCTTGTCTGCTGTGCGGCTGCCGGCTTGTGGAGCTCTCGGAGACCTCTGTGTTCCACCCGGTTTTACCCAGCGGTCAGCCCGGCGTATCTCTGACTCAGAAGCTCTGGTGTTGTGCACAAACTCCGGTTGTAGCTAGGTTGCTATCTCCGTTAGCTTAGCTCCCACCTCTGCGTTAGCTTTGGGTTAGCTTCAGGTTAGCTTGTAGCTACATTAGCTTCAGTTTGACCGGGTGTCTTGATTCCAGCCTTACAGCCCCACCCTCAGCTCCACCTCTCTTCCCATTTGTGGAATTGTCTGGGCTTGACGGAACCTGTGGCACGGTCAAAATGGCGGTGGTGACCACCTCCTATTTTAACTCAAAAACGTAATATTGGAGTCTTTGGAAACCCATTGTCCACATATATGCATGTCGATGGTTTTAACACACATTATATTGTTCTGTGCATCAAAATGACCTTATTTTCCAATTTTCTTTTCATATTTAAGAGTTTTCTTCATGTTATTTAAGCAAAATTACAAATTATATAGTAAAAAGTCTCACTTTAGTCTATGAAGGTGAATCATGGAGGTGACAAAAACATTAAATCCAATTCAATATGTTGGTTTTCTACCAAGTTTCTTAGAAACCCTCGTAAAGAACTGTTTAAAACTAATAAATAAGAATAATAAGAGCTATAGAACTTCACACAGCAGCCATCTTTAAAGAAATGTGAAAAGTTGAAGCTTTGAAGACAGCTTTCAGCTTTCTCTGTGAAATTACTAATAATCATTATTAGCACCTTGTATTTTTATCTTGAAATAAAACCTTTTCGTCAGTAACGCTGGAGGATTACTGAAGAACTTCGGTCACATAACTGTACTTATTATGATTACTGTGCATAACTCATAATAATAATAATAATGATTAAATGTTACAGTTAATACCCAAACATGGAGGTATTTATCTGTATGGAGTACCAGTTTTAACCCACAGAAGACAAAATCACTCATTTCATTTAGCTAGAAGGCTTTGGCTACATTAGCTTTCATTTTAATGTGATTTCTATATTTTAAAGTATAAAACAAACAAAAAAATCCATCAAAAACAAATTAAAACTTTCACTCAGATTTGACTTTCTACAGAGATTCTGATTAATGAACAACGTGACGATGCATGCCACAAAAAATCCCTTATAAAATAAAAACATGCTTTTTCAGGCGGGGCTGCTTTGAGATTTCATCTCAGATCATCCAACATGCCACAAGAATCTATAGTTTAAACAACAAATTCACCAACTGGTTTGTTAGTTCCACACTGAAAAAGCACAGAGTTAGAGCATCCAAACGGACGGGTGGAGGACATCAGAGCTTCCATCACACCCAGACAAGACGGATGTAGAAATATGTTGAGAAGAGACAAGACGGATGTAGAAATATGTTGAGAAGATCTCGTGCCAGAATATCATTGGAAGGTTTGAATGAAGAACATTGTACTAAAACTCTGCCTTTTCTTTCTCTGTTCTCAATAACAAAGTTTTAGCATGTGATGGATCAGCATCAGCATTAAGCACAATCCTACTGAGATGTTTAGACTGAGATTAGTGGAGAACAGCAGGACAGACTCCCCCATACCAGACTGTCAGGCAGAAAGAAAAGGATGGGAGCTGTTGGTGCTGAAGCAAAAGAGGTTTGGCTTACTTGGGGGAGCTCCAGACAGGTTTATCTGAAACCCTAGAGGTGAAAAAGAGCTTTTACTATCATTATTCTTCATAAAAACCCGCTTTGGTGGTTTGACTTCAACAATCCTGAATTTAAAGATCAGCTTTTTTCGTCTTCCAACAAATGTAAGACATTAGATAGATTTAGAATTTGCAGAGTTGCATCGTTTGGCAGGTTGAATGTCTTTTATGGAGGATAACGCACAGGCATGCAGCTAAAAACGTGATAGAATGATGGTAAATTAGGGGTTAAAATGACCTGCAGGTAAAAAAATGGAGGGAAGGATCAAGAAGCAAGGATGAATAAACCATTATGAGATGGTTTCAACAGGAAGAGTGTCAAACTTTTATTTGGGGGGGGGGGGGCTCACCGTCAACCAGCATCACATCAGGAGTTTTAGGAATCAATAATTAGCAGCATTAAAGTAAAAGATTAAATAGTCAGAGACATGAAAAGTCAAACAGGAAACATCTAAATATCTGATTGTTAGAAAATTCTGTAAAACAACATTTAATGGTTGTTTTTGCAACAGTAAAGCTCAGATCACGTCACTGTGATTAAAAACATGCAAAATTAATAAAATAAATAAAACTGTAAAATAACATCCCTAAAAGAATCTAAATCTATACAAGAAATAATTTTGCTTTCTGAAGAAAATGAAAACATGTTTTATGTTTTCTGTATTCTTGTTCTGCATTAGTACATTTAAAATGTGTGTGGCTACCTGTTTCACTCTGACACCTCCAGCAGGTGTTGGACTCTGAAAGTTCAAATGAGACTGTTTTCAGAAAAACATTAACCTTAAATGAAAAATGTATGAATTGTTCTAACAGCTGCAAACAACTTCAAGTCCCAAAACAAACTGTGATTCCAAACAACCCATTTGTAATAATAACTCATCTAAATCAGATTTATGGTCATTATAATGCCACAATGTTTATCACATATCAAGCATATTTTAAATTGAGTAACATAATCAATTTGGCACCTTTGATTTCAACAGAAGAATAATGTCAACTAAGTTTATTGTGAAGGAATAAGGATGTATTAGAATTCAACAATATTTATTGTTTTCTTTGTCTGGACATTTTGAATTAAATTGCCATTTCAGGAAAAAAGTTTTGGATTAAATTAAATTAGACTTGATTTGAAACTATTCTACTGGAAGGAAATAACTGAAATCTACAGTATGAAACGTGACTGAAATTACACGTTCTCTATCACCTTATGCACCATTCTGCTGTGAATAACAAGATCAGAGAATATGGTTCAGTCCAACTCTTACATGTCAAATTGGTTAACAAATAGTCACATTTTTTATTAAAAGGAATTAATGTACAGTCTAGACTAATCTTGCTAAGTATAAGAGTTCTAATATTTCCATGCAAGATCCACAAACAATCTAACTATATACTTAAATGATAAATGACCCGCACTTGTATAGCGCCACTCAGAGTAAGGCTCCAAAGCGCTTTACACTACAGTGTATCATTCATCCATTCATTCATACACACATTCACACACTGATGGCGATGAGCTACGATGTAGCCACAGCTGCCCTGGGGCGCACTGACAGTTGTAAATCATATACTTACATCATCTACTTCAACTCCTATATTACATATGATCAGATTTCCTAATTTCAGAGCTTTATTTTGGTAGAAAATAATATATTATAATATTAAATATACTTTTAGAAACAAAAAACAAGATAATTATAAAATAATAGTACAACAGCAAGTAACAAGATGATGCATTTAATAATAATAATAGCTCTAACAGTTAGCTAACTGTTAGGGAGTAGCCTCCCGCGGCTAGCCGTGCTAACATTAACCTTCAGCGGCAGAGAGCTGCTCCTCGCCCCGCTCTTACCCATGCTGCTCATTGTTGTAATGTGCTGGGTCTGCTGCTGCTGGTACTGGTGTGTGGCGGAGCCTGCGTTACTGGGGGCTGATGAGTTGTTAGAACTGGGAGTCGCCATCGCTGTGTGCTTGAATTCCATCAGCAGCGCCCTGGGCTGCAATGCAGAGACTCGGAGAGCAACTTCACTCCTTCCCTTCCGGAAATGAAAATTGCTGCTAAGCTAACGGCAGCCTCGCCCTGCAAAACAACCAGCCGGCAACCAAAGGAGCGACGGAGTATTGCAAATTATTAGATACGTGTTGAAGATTGACGTTAGGGTAATGGCCACCTATGTCATGACAAAAACAAACATCCAACTAAGCTAAGCTAGCTAACCAAGAGGCTTTACGACCCGCAATCAGCTGACATGTCAACACCCACTAGCCGTATCAAGCAAGCTAGCAACAGCTAGCAAATACGGGACCGGATGTACGTCTGATTGTTTCAAAATAAAAGAAGCGTTTGTCTGCGCCAGCATGGCTCTACCCTCGCGAGACTCCGTCAACGTCTGTTATATTTTCTTTTTCTTCTACTTATACTTATACATAGATACTTTGTTTGTAACTACTTTAATTCACTTTAACATTTTAATGGCATGTTATCAAGAACCTAGAGTGGTTCCCAATTATTTTCTACAAGGACCTCCCTTGCCGGTGTTGAAAACAAACCAGGACTCCACAACTTCATCTCCTACCCACATACACACATCAAAAGTGATTTAGTACAAATGCTACACAGACATAAGGTGCAACTCCTAAACAGATTTTTGATTACACCATTGGGCATGTTATTAATATTTTAGAAATGTAATTTTTACAATATAATCTTTGTAACCTAACAATCTCAGCACAGACAAAGTTCCTGAGACTGCCTGCAAATCTTGTGGGGACCCACTTTGGAGGTCACGGACACCAGAGTGGAAGCCGCTGCTCTAGAGTGCTAGAACCCCCCCAAGGCGCCTAACACAGTCTCTCTCTCTCTCTCTCTCTCTCTCTCTCTCTCTCTCTCTCTCTCTCTCTCTCTCTCTCTCTCTCTCTCTCTCTCTCTCTCTCTCACACACACACACACACACACACACACACATTCACAAGCTGATGGAAAGCTACATTGTAGCAACAGCTGCTCTGGGGCACACTGACAGAGTGGAGGTTGCCGATGATGGCAGCAGGTCTCAACAAGCCTGACTTAAAATGAGGCTCTGTGTTTCCATTCAAAAATAAAGCGTGAATGCATTAACGAAGAGTCTAATAAAATGAGTAGACAGTTGTTGTACATGCATTCTGTCATGAACTCCTCCTCTTAACCTCCTCCGCGGGCCTGGCTGGTACTGCACTCCATTTCCCAGCATCCCTGTCACCGACGCTGACGTCATCTCACTGAGCCTATTTAAGGACCTGTCACAGCTGAGCCGGCACTCAGTCATCATCTCACGATAGACGCCAACCCATTCTAAAAACGACAAGCCAAATCTACCAACTCTAAAGACCATCCGGGAAGAGAATTTCCCACGCTGTAAAGATTAGTCCCGACCAAACACCAGTCTCTCCGCGCCTGGGTCTCACAGCCACGCTACACCTACCTTAGCCACACTCCAGCTCAGCCCATCGAACCTGACAGGATGACTGAGTCCCGAGTAGACCCAGCGGAGATCGCACAGCTGCGAGCAGACGTTGCACAGTTGCTCAGCCATGTAGAACGCCAGGAGGCGGAAAACGCCCAACTTCGAATAGAGAACAACCAACTTCGTGCTGTTACGGATCGCCAAGCATCCAAACTCGATTCTGTCACTGAACTGGTCGTCCAGCTCTCCTCGACACTCCAACGTCAGTCATCTGCCACTCCTAACTTTGTGGAGCCGTGTCTAAGTCGCCCCGACAAATGGGAAGGGACTAAAGGATCCCCGGAGGGCATGTTGGCCATCCTGTTAATGATTTTTGAGTGTCAGCTGGCACGCTACCCGACTTCCTGCTCTCGCGTTGCCCTGTAAACCTCCCTGCTGACGGGGCAAGCCGGTGAATGGGCGGCTGCTCTGTACAACCAGAAGTCTCCCATGTGCAACGATTATGAAACCTTCATGAAGGAACTGAAGAAGGCATTTGTGCATCCCAGCAGCCAGGTCGCAGACGAGACACGCCTGCTCCAGCTTCGGCAGGGCTCTGAGACCGTGGCCGAGTACACTTCACGCTTCCGGACCACCGCTGCCCGTCTGGCCTGGGGTGATGCCGCGGTGAAGGCTGTGTACCTGGAGGGATTGTCACCCCACATCCGTGAGGGCATGATCGGACACGAGGCCCCGACCTCCTTGGACCAGGCGGTGGACCTGGCTCTCCAGCTGGATCGCTGCCTTCTCACCTGACCAGGAGTGAGGGCGGTTCCCGTACAATCCAGAACGTTCCCCCGCCGTCAGAGGAACCAACCCACGGAGGAACCCATGCAACTGGGTCATTTGCGATGACGATGCACCTATTGTGGGGATCTGGGCCATCCCCGGGCAACATGCCCCATACGCCCGGGAAACGGTTCCTCCGTGTCGGTGTAGGAGCTGTCTCACCCAGAGTTTCCACTCATGCAGCTCCTCATCACACCACCCTCCCGGTCTCCTTCCAGTTGAACCAAGGACCGGTCCCCCTGGTGGCCCTCCTCGACACCGGAGCTGCGGAAAGCTTTATCGACCAGGGGTTGGTCAACCGGCTCAAGATTCCACTCACTCTCCTCGACCACCCCGTTCCCATCACCTCAGTGGACGGTCGCCCTCTCATGCCATACACGATCACGCACCGAACCCAGAACCTCCGGATGACCATCGAGGAACACGTGGAGGCCCTTCATTTCCTGGTCATTCACGCCCCCACGACTCCTCTCATTCTGGGTCATTCCTGGTTCCGCCTCCACGACCCTCACATCTCCTGGTCCACCAGTAAAGTCATGGCGTGGGGTGTTAACTGTCGCCTTCACCGTCCGTCTCCAGGATCACAGCCTAGGGTGACCCCGCCCAAGGATGTGGATTTAACACTCCTTCCACCCCAACACCACGATCTGGCTCGGGTCTTTGCAAAGGAGCCCACCACCAGGCTGCCTCCTCATTGACCCTACGATCTGGAGATCAGGCTCCAGCCCGGAACCACCCCGCCTCGGGGTCGGCTGTTCTCGCTCTCCCCGGCAGAGACCCAGGTGATGGACGCTTATATCAACGAGGCTCTCCAGAAGGGGTTTATCCGCCATTCCACGTCTCCTGGAGTGGCAGGGTTCTTCTTTGTGAAGAAGAAGGAGGGAGACCTCCGACCCTGTATAGACTATCGTGGGTTAAATAAGATCACCATCAGGGACCGCCATCCTCTTCCTTTAATGAGCACGGCTTTGGACGCCACCGCCCAAGCCACACTGTTTACAAAGTGGACCTCCGCAGTGCATACAACCTCATCCGCATAAAGGAAGGAGAGGAGTGGAAAACCGCTTTTATTACACCCACTGGACATTATGAGTACCTGGTCATGCCCTTCGGCCTCTGCAACAGCCCTGCCGTTTTTCAGCATTTCATCACTGATGTCCTCCGTGACATGCTGGGCCATTGGGTTTTTGTTTATTTAGACGACATCCTCATCTACTCCCGCACTGCCGAGGAACACACCCAGCATGTTCGAGCCGTTCTGTCACGCCTCCTGGAGCACGACTTATTCTGTAAACTGGAAAAGTGTGCCTTTCATCAGGAGTCCACCTCGTTTCTGGGGTTCATCATCACCTCCCAGGGCCTACGCATGGACCCACAGAAGGTTCAGGTGGTAGCGCAGTGGCCACTACCTAAGACCCTGAAGCAGCTGCAGAGTTTCCTGGGGTTCTGCAACTTCTACCGCCGGTTTATCCGCAATTTCAGTGCCCTGGCATCACCGTTAACTTCCCTGACCAAGACAACCAATCAGCCTCGCCCTTTCCGCCTCCCCCCGGAGGCTGTTGCCGCCTTCCATGATCTGGTCTGCCGCTTTGTAAGCGAACCCATCCTCCTCCACCCGGACCTAACACGGCCTTTCGTTGTGGAGGTGGACGCCTCTGAGACGGGCACGGGAGCCGTACTATCACAACGGGGCCTGGACTCCAAACTCCACCCCTGCGCATACTTTTCACGGAAGTTCTCTCCTACTCAGCAGAACTATGGGGTCGGGGACCGGAAACTGTTGGCGATAAAGTGGGCCCTGGAAGAGTGGAGACAGTGGCTCCTGGGTACTCCTACTCCTTTTCTAATCTGGACTGATCATCAGAACCTCATCCATATTCAGACCGCTCGCCAACTCAACCCTCGTCAGGCCCGGTGGGCCCTCTTTTTCGAGCCTTATAACTTTCACATCGCCTACCGCCCCGGCTCAAAAAACCTCAAGACGGACGCCCTTTCCCGTCAGCACACCCAGGACCCCCAGGCCTCCTGAACCGTTGTCCATCCTCCTGACCGAACGGTTCTTGGCCGCCCTGCAATGGCCCCTGGAAGCCTCCATCCGGGCAGCCCTCCCGGCTGACCCGGCGCCCCCAGAGACGCCTCCTAACCGCCTTTACGTTCCGGCCGTGTGCCGACAGGAGGCCTTGAGGTGGGGGCATAGTTCACGGCTCGCGGGACACCAAGGCCAGGCTCGTACCCTCCAGTTCCTCCGCCGGGCCCTGTGGTGGCCCTCTATGAGAAAGGACGTGCGTGAGTACACTGCTGCATGCGACACCTGCGCCCGGTCTAAGTTCTCCACCCAACCTGGAGCCGGGGAATTGCAACCGCTCCCTGTGCCCAAACGGCCGTGGTCGCACATAGGTGTGGACTTTGTCATGGGGCTCCCCGCTGCCGATCACCTGGACACCATCCTCACCATCACCGACCGCTTTTCGAAAGCTGTGCACTTAGTGGCTATGGCAGGGCTCCCCACGGCTAAGAAAACAGCGGAACTCCTCCTCGATCATGTGGTGAGGCTCCATGGATTTCCCCAGGACGTGGTGTCTGACAGAGGACCCCAGTTCATCTCACGGTTCTGGAAGGCTTTCTGTCGGTTGGTGGGCGCTTCCGCCAGTCTGTCGTCAGGTTATCATCCCCAGACTAATGGTCAAACGGGGAGGGCAAACCAGCAGCTCGGGCGCTACTTACGCTGCTTCGCCTCGTCTCAACCATCCACCTGGCCCCGTTACCTCCTGTGGGCGGACCTCTCTCACAACCTCCAGACGTCCTCTGCCACGGGTCTATCTCCCTTTGAGACCTGTTATGGATACCAGCCCCCTCTTTTCGACCATCAGGTGCCGGAGGTGGAGGTTCCGGCGGCTCAGGATATGGTCCGCCGCTGCCGTCTCGCTTGGGTCAGAGCTCGCGCCGCCATCACCCGGGCTAATACGGAATACTCCCGACAACATCGTCACCGGCCCGGTCCTGTGTTCCAGCCTGGTGACCGGGTTTGGCTCTCTACCTCTAATCTACGGTTGCTGGCTGGTTCCAGGAAGTTGTCTCCCCGGTTTTTGGGACCCTTCCAAGTCCGAGATGTCCTCGGTCCGGTCGCTTACCGGCTGCGCCCTCCTTCCACTCTTAGGGTGCATCCTGTATTCCACGTCTCTCAGCTCAAGCCGGTGGTGTCGTCTCCCCTCCATCTGCCTCCGGTCCGGGTGCCGACGCCCCGAGGTGTCGATGGGGACCCCGTTTACACCGTCCGCAAGATTCTGGATGCCCGCCGCCGGGGCCGTGGATGGCAGTATTTGGTGGACTGGGAGGGTTACGATCCGGAGGAGCGTAGCTGGGAGCCTGCCCGCTTGTTCCTGGATTCGTCCCTGTTGACTGATTTCTGGTCTCGTCGCCCTGGGCCGTCCCTCGCGCGCGGGGGGGGGGGGGGGGGTCCTGTCATGAACTCCTCATCTTAACCTCCTCCGCGGGCCTGGCTGGTACTGCACTCCATTTCCCAGCATCCCTGTCACCGACCCTACCCGGTGACGTCATCCTGCTGAGCCTATTTAAGGACCTGTCACTGTTGAGCCGGCACTCAGTCATCATCTCACGATAGACGCCAACCCATTCTAAAAACGACAAGCCAAATCTGCCAACTCTAAAGACCATCCGGGAAGAGAATTTCCCACGCTGTAAAGATCAGTCCCAACCAAACACCAGTCTCTCCGCGCCTGGGTCTCACAGCCATGCTACACCTACCTTAGCCACACTCCAGCTCAGCCTATTGAACCTGACACATTCGCACTTTGACCTAATAATGTGAAATTAAAATAATTTAATCAGCATGGGAACCATGTCTGAATGTAGATTCCACTGCATCTAATATTGTGCTGCAAAGATTCTCTTGAATGTCAATACTGCACATTATTACTGTGACCTGATCAGTTTTACTTGTTGTCTTTATTAAATATCTATACATTTGGTATTTATTTTGGTTTATTTGCTTTGTTTTGTTCTTTTATTTGTAATCCATATACCAAGTTATAATTTGTAATGGGGACAAGACCAGGAATTGCATATTGTGCTGCCTTTTCTTAAATTAGTAATAACAACAACAATAAATAAATAAATAAATAAATAAATAAATAAACTATAATTTTTAATTTGTAACGTGGTTTCATTTTGAAAACAGATACCAGATGTCAAATTTCCAATGTCTTATTTGCTCGTTTTCTAGACCTAGGCCCTCAGGTTGGGAAATACGTTCAAAATTAAACCCTTAATAGTTTAATATTTCAGACCATTCTGTGCCAACTTTACACTCCACGAGGTTTCACTTTCTTGTTTGTAAAATACATCACTTTCGGCGTGTCTTTTTGACTCCTATGAACGCAAATTATTTTGTCCTCGTTCAGACAGGTCACTTGATCTTTCCGCTGTGGAAGTGAATATCGAACGAACCCCGCCGGTACTGGTGTGCGTCTGCTGTCTAAAGTCTGTACGTGCCGCGGGCCCGGGCGGAAAGTAAACGGTTCCTAACAATGGGAGAAGTTAATAACGTGAAGAACTCAAAGCCACGGCTTCTGACTGTCTGGAAAACCTGCAACGCTGTTATGTCTTTATTCTTCACCCTCGCATCATACGTCCAGGTTGGCCAGTTTTTACTTACGTGTTTTTCTTTCCACCCAGTTAAACTGTGATTTATAACACTTTATTCACCCCCGTTACAGATAAATGACCCGGATGCAGGTCTATGGATGGTAGGATTTTGAAAATCTTTTTTCTGAGTCCAGACTTTACGTGAATTGTTGTTGACGTGTTAAGTGTTCCAGGTGGGTTATGGTGTTCCTGCAGTCCTGTGTGCGTTAATTGGCTTCAGACCGCACGTGACAGGTAGGGAGAAGCTTGGGTCTAAACATGTTTAAGGCTTTATTAATAATAAATGTTAAAAATCTAAACGAAGCAATAGAAACAAATCATGCTTCCTGTTTTGTCACGTTATGATCAACCTCATGAACTCTGGACCACTACGCTACGTTTCCCGTTGCTGTTTTGCGCCACCTCGTGGGACATTACAGCTAGAGTCATCTTGCATCTTCGGGTTTTTGTCTGCAGAGTCTTTGCCCTGGAGGCGCGTTGCTGACCTTCATGTGATGATCTCTAGTGCAGTTATCTCCATGTTAGGGTGGAAACTTTACACAGGCCCAGTCACTCACATCTTCCACCAGGAGGAGGGCAGGTACACAAAAAAAATCTTAATTTTTCACATGAAGCGTTCAAAGTTTTTGACATGCAGATCAAAGTCACCATGCAGGCCACACAAATGTGCAGATCCTTTTAATGATCAAAAGTGGCATTTTTAAAATCTTAATATTATAAAGAAAACAACAAATGATTTGTAGAAAATGATTCATAGATCATTGTAGATAAATGCAACACAAATACCTAATAAAAGGAAGCATCCATTTGAATTTGATGCGCTGATAGTTTTTTTTAGTTTCCTGGTCTTGAAAATAAATTTGATGCCATCATCAGCAACAAGAACAAGATGTGGGTCACTCTTTCTTCAGAAATAATCATTTTTCTGCAACAACAGGTGAATAAAGTGTTAAATGTTTTCAAGGTTAATGCTTTTTAGTAAGTCAGAAAGTGTTTGTGGTCCGATTAGTCATGAAACTTAAGTAGGTGAGTTGTGTCTACTACACAACAGATTTGTGTTGATATAAATAACTTTGGTTACAAAACAGAAAGATGAAGCTTTTATTATTAAACGGTTTGAGATATATTTTTCCTCTTCAGAGAATTTTCTGGTCTCATGCTGATGGCTGTTTGGCTCCTCCTGTGTCGCCACTCTGGAAGGTAACTATACATTTTTCTTAAACTTTTATTTATTATGCAGCCAGCCTGATCACATCAGATCTTTGTCCTCACTTGTTTGTCTTTTAGAGCTCCTGTTGGGATGCTGCGTGTGTCTACAGCTGTTGCCATCACAGTTTTTCCTATTGTAGCCTGGCTGTATTACTACACCAATAAGGAGCTGAGATCAAACTGGCCTTCACATTGTAAAACTGCTATTTAGGACAGCTACTTCTCCCTTTGATTACAAAAGTTAAATAGACTGAAAACTGTACTTTGAAAATGCTGCTTTGTATGATTAATTCACTATAAATATAAAAGTTTAATCAATGGCACTAAAATTCAATTCAAATTCAATTCAAAATGTTAATCTTTGTAATCCAGTGATTATTGGAGAGGTGTTTCATTAGTTGGGGAGATTAAATTTTAATTAACATGATATTATGTTTGTAATTTTTTTATTTGATAATTTGCTAGATGAAGTATGTGAATGAATAAAACATGTTTCAGTAGTGACAGGTTTTCTACACTAGATGGTAGCAGAGAGCTCAAACACTAGACCCACCAAAGAAGAAGAAGTTCGTCACACGTTATGGCCGATCTCAGAACAGTGTGGTTAATTTTTTGAAGGACCCGTGTACATGATAACGAATGTAAATGACTGACCAGAGAACAGTAGTTCTCCCCCGCCCTGTGTCGTTTTATCTAACGCGCAGCCGCTTCCGGATCGCTGCCGCGGTTCTGTCAAGGTCCAAACAACCATGAGTGTGTTAAATCAGAGCATGTGCTGCCGGTTATTCCACAGTAGAGTCCTACAGAACCGAGCTGTCAGGCTTGCATACACTTTTATCCAGAGACCAACTGGACGGAACTACTTTCTGTCAACGCGAAGAGCTCATTGCTACCTGGTAGGTCAACGGTCAAGCACCAAAACTCCGCCAAGAACTTGGAGGATTTTAGGTTTTCATCTGAAAAATGTGGGTCGAGCCCCTTTTTAAGATTTTGTTGTCGTTCACTTTCATTAGATAATGATTACATTATATCCGGCGCCATTGTTCTTAGTCAAACATCATTTAGATATGGGTTTTCCCCCAAACATCTGTAATTTTTAATCTATGTCCTCCATATCGCCACCATCAACTAGCAAATACATGTGGTAGTTTTTTTTAAACTTAAAATTTTTAAAAGAACTCTATTACCCCCTGATCTCATTTTGACAGGTGGGTGCAAGCCAGTGGCACACCTGCAGATCAACACACCTGTGCTTCTCCAGGGCATTCTCCTCAATGCCACCACCACCTTCCTCAGGCGACCAGTCCAAGAAGTCTGGGGTGAGTTTCAGAAGTTGGATCAGACTAATAAAGCTCTCTTTGCAGGTTTTGAAATACTTACATTTGTAAGGTTCATGTTATTATTCTTAACAAGCACAGCAATCATCATTTGTTTAGAATTCTTCATGATTCATGTTTGTCCTGTAATTAGACAGATCCTGTCCACAGCAGAAGCGTCTTTTCTGATTTAAATGGTTGAATTTTGCTGATGAATGTGTTTGTCAGACTGTGACCGTGATCTCCGGCTTTCACTGGAGTGGTTCGCAGCCGAGTGTGAAGCAGTTAGGATGAGAATCAGCTCCTCTAAATAGACCCGCTGCTCCTCCACATCGAGAGGAGCCAGTTGAGGTGGCTCTGGCATCTAGTTAGGATGCCTCCTGGATGCCACCCTGATGAGGTTTTCAGGGCACGTCCAACCAGGAGAAGACCCAGAGGAAGACCCAGGATGCGTTACCATACCAGTTTATTTATCAAGCACATTTACAAACAGCATGGGAGCTGACCAAAGCGCTTTACATGTTGGTACAGGAAAAGGAGAGATAAAAGAAAGCATCAAAGCATAAAACAGCAGCAAAAGATAATAACTAATAAACCAACAAAGTGGCTGTTGTACAGTCAATAACACCTAATAAAATACAAATAAGAGCACCTAAAAATTATTTCACATAAACCAATTCAGGGTTTATAAGCCAAGTCATGAAAATTGTGGTCAATCGGGACTTCAAGCTTCTTTCTGGAGTATTTCTCTTATCCGCTGGCACCATCTATTGGCTGACAAGCATATCACGCAAAACTCTGTTGCTTTGTTTAAGATGGCGACTTCACGTTTCTGTTTATAAATGTAGCCGACAAACGGCTAAAACACGTTGTTTTACGAGTATTATTCTCATGTTATGTTGTGTTCTCATATATTTATAATTTAGAGACTATCTTATCCGTGACAAGTTCATCAACTCTGCATCAGCCGAGGTGTTCCTTACATTTGAAGCATCGAAGCGGTAGTCTACCGCTATTGGTTAGTCCTGGTCGACGCTCAGTTTCCTATTGCACGGAGCTCTGCGGGGCAGGGGGCGTGCTTAGCAAAAAAAAAAAAAAAAGATGTATGTTTACATTATATCACAGTACATGATGAGACCATCGCTTTTATGGATTTCTGAAAAATCATACATCATTTCTGAAAGGGGAAAACTCCGGAGAGCTGCTTTAAAGGCAACAATGGATGCTGACTGATGGATTGTAACAGGCACGGCATGCACAAAAACACGCTCCCCCTCATTTTATAGTTCCTTAAAGGGGTGCAGAGCAACAGGCATTCAGCCGATCTCAGCGAGTGCGTCGGTACATCAAGCCTCAGACAGGTGCATTGGTGCAAGGCCATTCAGTGCTTTAATAACAGAGAGCAAGATCTATCCTAAGTCCAGCTGGAGGGACTATGTCTCTTGGCGTGCCAGGGAACGCCCCCCAGGAGGAGCTGGCCCAAGTGGCCGGAGAGAGGGAAGTCTGGGCCTCTCTGCTTAGGCTGCTGCCACCGCGACTCGACCCCGGATTAGCAGATGATGATGGATAGTTGTGTTTATCAGAAACAATTTAATAAAACAAGAATGAATTGGCTTCAGAAGGTTTTTCAACCAGAGAGGGTGGCTCTGAAGGTCTGTGTCTGATTCTTACACAGATCCAAGCTGACTTTGACTGTAAAAGTTATCTCAGGCCACTATAACAACACATTTCCCCCAATCTCTTTTAACGTGAAAATTCTGATTCTGTAAGCAAAAGCTTCCTATAAGATCTATTGTGCGTGACTTGCTGCTGAGGTCGTTACCAGAAAGCATGTTTTATTTTTAGCATGCTTAGCCATGTGTTGGTAAATAAAAACAAACAAGTCCAACCTGTGACTTTCAGATCAGCTGATAACCAAACACCTTGCTGAATGTTAGCTAACCAGCAGCTTTGGTTTTGTTTCCATCTGTAAAATACTGCAGTCTCTCACTTAAATGTGTTTTTCAGAATAAAGTCTTTGTAAAGCAACACCAGGCAACATTTTCTGAAGTCATTTCTAAAATGTGCATAAGCGTGTCTCATCTCTGTCGTTGTTTTCCTTTCTTAAAGCCCGTGACGTGGAAGTCGTTAGCGGTAACTTTTGCTATTGGCGGTGCTTTACTGGCAGGGATGAAGTACCTCAAGAAAGAGAAGGAGGAGTGTGAGTATTGTACTGGTGAGGATGCTTGTGTTGTTGGTGCATCGTGATAACAGTGTCATCATAATTATCTATTTAATATGCAGTGATTGAAAAAGAGCGAAACAAATCGATTGGAAGGCCGGCGCTGGGCGGCCCCTTCTCACTCGTGGATCACAACCATAAGCCGTGCAAGAGTGAGGACTTCTTTGGACGTTGGGTCCTGATCTACTTTGGGTTCACGCACTGCCCCGACATCTGCCCAGACGAAATAGAAAAAATGATGGAAGTGGTGGATGAGTTGGGTAATGTTCTTTATTATATCACAAAAAAGAAATACATGTTAGAAGAGTAAATAAGTTATTTTACCCAATGTTTTGTTTTTGTTTGTTCCTCTGCAGACAATATCAAGTCTCTTCCAAACCTGACTCCCATCATCATCACCATCGATCCTGACAGGGACACTCCAGAGGCCATGGCTGCGTATGTGAAAGGTACCAAAACATCACAGGATTCTGTTTGATGTCAGTCAGGAACACACGTATGTCATTACAACAGGGACAGGGCACAGTAGTAGGACAGCATTGCCACTGACACACTAGCATCAGCTCCGCCCACCTCAGCCCGGCCGTGTTTATTCCACACTGCCTTAGGAATGCAGCTGTGATTGAGCACGTGGGCACTCTGTGATGTCATTAGCACATCCCTGAGCACATGGGCGGGGCAAAAGAGCGCAGAGAAGTCCCAGACTCTGAGGTGTCTCCATTATTAAACAAAAGCGACCTGAGCAGTCTTGCTTTGGTGTGTGTGTGTGTGTGTGTGTGCGCATGCGCCTCTCCACAGTAGTGAGGAACAGAGAAAACTGCTCCAGTCAGAGGCCCGTTACCTTCCCCGCATCCAGAATGATAATAAATCATGCATACGGGAACGCCCCTGTGAGCTGATTTTATCTGCCAATCGGAGGCTCCCTCTATCGGTAGGCGTGATTTTGAGCCAGCCAATCAGTCAGCAGTGGGCGTGTTGGACCAGTTCGGCTCCAGGCAGGCCGCCTCGGGATGGACTGAAAGACGTCTGATTGTTCGCGAGAAAATCCAAGGCTACCATAATGAGAACACTCCCAACCTGGTCCAGACAGAGGGGAGCTGATGCTCGTGTGTAAGAGCCATAAGAGAGGACCGGTCAGGTCTAGAGGACTAGACCTGGACGTAACACGCACACACACAAAGAAACACATTAGTGCAGTTGATGTTGTTAGAAAAAGTCATCCAAGGTAACTACATCTGGAAAATAATAACAGTTCAGTCACAGAATCTGATGGTCACAAAAATGCTTTAACACCAGATGCAAAAGCTACTGTTAAATAACCACAATGTTATCTGGTGTTTTTCACCTGTTGTTGGCAACTTTTCTGCCATAATTCCTAACATAATGCACCTTCGTTACTGCATGACCGTTTATAGCTAACGTAGTGGCCAAACGAGTCCGTTTTCAGCTTTCTAAACTTCAGAGTCACAGCAGCTCAGCACCACCAACAATCTGGGAAAACCTCACAAACGATAGGGCAAAACACCTCGAACTGGAAAATCTTCTCTCTTCTCTGCCAGCTCATGGCACACACACACTCACACACACTCACCCTCTCTCACACACGCTTTGCTGGCCGACAGTGGACAGCAGCGTTCAGACGATCACTCATCACCTAAAGATTTCCCAACAAGAACAGAAAATGTAAAACAACTCTTCAACATTTTGGCGAGACTGCATTATAATTGTAGAAATTCAGTGTAACTGCATTTTACATCTATAAAAAAATCAGCTAGGTTCCAGTTTTCATTTTGTGAAGCAATTTAGTCATAAATCCTTATAAAAACTACAAATTCTCTCCTCTAAACACCGAAGAACTGTGCTGTGCATACGTCGCTGAAAGACGTCATAAGAGATGTAGCTACAGGTGCCCAACCCTAACCCCAGACTTCAGAACTAAATCTTTAAATCATCACTACATTTGGTTTTATGCACATTTCTCTTATTCAGGAACGATAAACATGAGAGATATCAAACTTCCATCCTCAGACCAGGGTGCGATTACCCTCCTAACCCTCGTTTTCATGTGACTTTGAGGTTTTGACCAGCTGATATTTGTGTCAGAATTTTCCCCAAAGCTGATTGGTCTGACGGGGACGAAGGCGCAGATCGAGGAGGTCTCCAGAGCGTACAGGGTTTACTACAGCCAGGGCCCAAAGGACGAGGACAACGACTACATCGTGAGTCTCAGCCTGCTTCCCTCGTCTTTAGTGATGAAAACCTGGTGAAAGAAAACAAGGATTGTGTTTTTGTGCCATCTTTAGGTGGATCACACCATTATCATGTACCTGGTGGGGCCACATGGGGAGTTTGTTGAGTTTTATGGACAAAACAAAAGAAGTGTGGAGATCATCAGCTCCATAGCTGCACAGATGAGGAGATATAAGACGGGGAAATGAGCTGTGATGGCGTTGCTGCTTGCTGCTGCTCTGGTTTGTTCTGTTTTATTTTCTGCACATTATCAGATTAGGGCGTGTGAGTGCTGTGATTTTATTTTATTTGATGCAGATCGATGCTTTTCTATATCATTTTTCTACAGAAACATTAAACAGTGTTTTGTTGTTAAAACAGAAGCAAGAATGTCTTATTTTGTGACACAAGTTAGGACTCAACATCTCACCGACGAGACGAAGCGACACGTCGAGAGAGGAATTTAAGAGATTATCAGTTTCTGCTGCTGAGTGAACCAAATGAGTCCTTCCTGTTTCCTTTCAGATGGATGTGTGAGGTGTTAATGAGCAGACTGTGGACAATCTGGGTTGTCTGATAATAAATAACACAATGGGTTGGTTCTCTGTATTTTTCTCATGCATGCATAGAAAAAGTAAGGAGGGCGAGGATGTTGAGCTTTATCTCAAAATGTTGAGAATAAAGTTCAGTTTATTTATTTTACAGTGCCACAACACAACAAGAGTCGTCTCAAGGCTCTTCACACAGTAAACATTTCAATACGGTTCAGTTCATTAAGCCAATCAGTAAAATGTTTCCTATATAAGGAACCCAGCAGGTTGTACCGAGTCACTGACTAGTGTCAGTCTTTACAGCAATCCTCAGAAGGCATGCAGCGACAGTGGAGAGGAAAACTATGGGACTAGATTTGGGCCAATAATTTCAAGAAAAACTCTTAGAAGGTCAAACAAAAATTAAGAATGTGCGAGAAAAAAAATAAATTGCAAAAAAAAAAAATCGTTTCAAAAGTGAAACTTACTTTTGAAACGATTTTTTTTTTGCAATTAATTTTTTTTCTCGCACATTCTTAATTTTTGTTTGACCTTCTAAGAGTTTTTCTTGAAATTATTGGTCCAAATCTAGTCCCATAGAAACTGACCAAAGTTACTAATAAAAGTTCATTCACATTTTACAAAGCCTGGTTTTTGGTTACAAATTGGTTGTTTGTATGTGAAAATAAGTCATGTGTTGTATGTAAAAAATTCTATCACAGTTTTTTGATATTAATCATTTATATGTCATTACACAGCTGTATTAAATGCTAATAAATTATCCTCATCTCATCTATTGGGAGTGTCATTGTCAAGCCAGTAGTACCAGTAAATAACCACTAGGTGTCATTAAACTATGTAAACAGTGCAAAATTTTTTATCTTATTTGCTCTGTTTGTATTTAATCAACACATTTAATTAAAAAGATTTTCTGCTAAATACAATAGCTGACAACATTTATAAATGTTGACAAAGTAATCACATGATGGTGGAAAGACATTCAAGAATAAATAGATGAATTTGAATGACCGAAGCATGTTTTAAAGGCACAAAAACAAACTATAAACACGCAGCCTAAATTATTACAATATAAATTTAATACAATCTATAATCTTAAAAGAAATTATTTTAATAAAATGAAAACATTACCTTAAGTTTTGATCTTGCTTTATGCTCATTCAGGCTGTTTTCTGAGTGTGAACTTATTGTTTTGCTATTTGAACATTAATAAAAATATTTGAAAAATAATTAATAAAACCAGCAACACTTACCAAGGAAACCATTTAGCATGCTCCACTCCGGGATAATCTTCAGCCTTCCAGCATCACAGGCCTCAGTCGCAGCAGAAACACGTCTAAAGAAATGTTCCTTGGTTAAGCTTCAGTTTATGTCTCCAGATTTCCTCTGTGATGCCGAGGAATATCCAATATTTTGAGAGGGATGATTTAGTGCTAAGTACTCACGCATCCTGTCATCAGTTTGGCACCACTTTGCAGGATCAGATGGGTAGCTAGTTAACACCCTTTCTGGGTCTAGAGGCTCCTGTAAGACTATATTGGGGCTCACTTCTGGTTGGCTGCTGTTCTTCCAGTTCGTCCTTCTGTGACGGCGTTGATGTTGACGGCGCTACAGCGTCTTCCGCCATATTTCCCACCGCATCTTCCATCGCGTCTTCGGGTTGTGTCTCCTCCGGGTCTGGCTCGGGCCCGGCCTCTGGCTCTGCTGACTCGAGCAGGTTCACAGCTGTCGGACAGCTGCCCAAGCAGCCCGACAGAAGCTTCTGTAAAGCCCCCCGCTGTTTCTTCTTTTGTTCCTCTTCATTTTTTTACGTTTTGCCCATGGTTTTGCCGCACCCGAAAGCATCGTGAACGTTAGCCTACTCAAAAACACCTGCTAGCTTTGTTGTGTCCCGCTGACTCTGACGTCCTTAATTGGGTGGCGCCCAAGTTGTAGGCTACAGTCATGGGCTGGCGTTAATGTGACGTAGCCAATGTAACGTCTATGGTTAAGATAAACTTTAAGATAAATTTTGTCCCTCTGTCTGGGCCCCATCCAGCCAATCAGGCCCTAGGCACGTGCCTACTTTGCCTTTGCGTTGATCCGGCTCTGGTTGTGAGTGGGATTTTTATAGAGTAAACTTTAAAAATATGAGACGTTTTATTATTTGAAGGGGATCTCTAATGGCTCCTTCAGTGGCAGTGCCAAGTAACAGAAATCAGAAGATTTTACCCTTCACAATAAGAGTCTCAAACACACGCATCTCAAGCTCATAAAACATTGTATTAACATTGTTCTCTGAGTTTCACCACACACCGGCATAAATAAGTTGTTTTTCATCTTCAGATGTTTTGAGGTTTTACGCACTAAAGCTCCTTTATTTTGTATGAGGATTGTTTCTACTGCCTCTATTCCAAATGAAAGCCTTTTAAAAAATATTTTTTAAGTTAAAATAGAAAAATTTATTATAAAACACCTAAACAAGCTGCTGCTTTTGAGACAAAAAATTGATTGAAACAACTGTTTGATTTTACTTTGCACATTTGGAATGAGGTGAAAGTTATCAGAAGTGGTAAGACCTGGACACGTCACTTTAAAATGATAAAATTAATAAAAGTGAACAATTATTGGGTCTGATTTTGTTAATATTCAAAAAAACGTTCATAAATGCACTGGAGCCAAGTCAAAAATCTGCTTATATACAAGAAAAACTCCTAGAGACTTTCATCACACACACACACACACACACACACACACACACACACACACACACACACACACACACACGCACGCACGCACGCACGCACACACACACACACACACACAGTGTTTATTAAACTGGTTCCTATAGAGCTCCGGACGTCACATGACTCTCAGAGAGTAGACGCCATGTTGGCAGGCAACAAATGTAAACAAAATGAACGGGATCAGCTTGGATTTTACTTCGTTGGAGTTTACTTCACACTTTAAAACCGAAGAAATCGTTTTATATAGTCAGAAATTAAATAGACTAAACATCTCTGGCCCTTACCGTGCCCTTGGGATACTTTTTAAAAATGCCAGAAGCTGTCAGAGCGGACTTCTTACCGGACCTGGCCGGGGAACCCCTTGGGATTACCCCGGAGGAGCTGGCACAAGTGTCTGGGGAGAGGGAAGTCTGGGCCTCTCGACGCTACTGCCCCCGCAACCCAACTCCAGATAAGCGTATGAAAATGGATGGATGGACAAATAACATAGATTTACAGTGGGGCAAAAAAGTATTTAGTCAGCCACCGATTGTGCAAGTTCTTCCACTTAAAACGATGACAGAGGTCAGTAATTTACATCATAGGTACACTTCAACTGTGAGAGACAGAATGTGAAAAATAATCCATGAATTCACACGGCAGAATTTTTAAAGAATTTAGTTGTAAATCAGGGTGGAAAATAAGTATTTGGTCACTTCAAACAAGGAAAATCTCTGGCTCTCACAGACCTGTAACGTCTTCTTTAAGAAGCTTTTCTGTCCTCCACTCGTTACCTGTATTAATGGCACCTGTTTGAACTCATTATCTGTAAAAAAGACACCTGTCCACAGCCTTAAACAGTCAGACTCCAAACTCCACTATGGCCAAGACCAAAGAGTTTTCGAAGGACACCAGGAAAAGAATTGTAGACCTGCACCAGACTGGGAAGAGTGAATCTACAATAGCCAAGCAGCTTGGTGTGAAAAAATCAACTGTGGGAGCAATTATCAGAAAATGGAAGACATACAAGACCACTGATAATCTCCCTCGATCTGGGGCTCCACACAAGATCTCATCCCGTGGGGTCAAAATGATCATGAGAACGGTGAGCAAGAATCCCAGAACCACACGGGGGGACCTGGTGAATGACCTGCAGAGAGCTGGGACCACAGTAACAAAGGTCACCATCAGTAACACACTACAACGGCAGGGAATCAAATCCTGCAGTGCCAGACGTGTTCCGCTGCTGAAGCCAGTGCATGTCTAGGCCCGTCTGAAGTTTGCCAAAGAGCACATGGATGATACAGCAGAGGATTGGGAGAATGTCATGTGGTCAGATGAAACCAAAGTAGAACTTTTTGGTATAAACTCAACTCGTCGTGTTTGGAGGAAGAAGAATACTGAGTTGCATCCCAAGAACACCATACTTACTGTGAAGCATGGGGGTGGGAACATCATGCTTTGGGGCTGTTTTTCTGCTAAGGGGACAGGACGACTGATCCGTGTTAAGGACAGAATGAATGGGGCCATGTATCGTGAGATTCTGAGCCAAAACCTCCTTCCATCAGTGAGAGCTTTGAAGATGAAATGTGGCTGGGTCTTCCAACACGACAGTGATCCCAAACACACCGCCCGGGCAACAAAGGAGTGGCTCCGTAAGAAGCATTTGAAAGTCCTGGAGTGGACTAGCCAGTCTCCAGACCTCAACCCCATAGAAAATCTGTGGAGGGAGTTGAAAGTCCGTGTTGCTCGGCGACAGCCCCAAAACATCACTGCTCTCGAGAAGATCTGCATGGAGGAATGGGCCAAAATACCAGCTACTGTGTGTGCAAACCTGGTAAAGACCTATAGTAATCGTTTAACCTCTGTTATTGCCAACAAAGGTTATGTTACAAAGTACTGAATTGAAGTTTTGTTATTGACCAAATACTTATTTTCCACCCTGATTTACAAATAAATTCTTTAAAAATCCTGCCATGTGAATTCATGGATTTTTTTCACATTCTGTCTCTCACAGTTGAAGTGTACCTATGATGAAAATTACTGACCTCTGTCATCATTTTAAGTGGGAGAACTTGCACAATCGGTGGCTGACTAAATACTTTTTTGCCCCACTGTACTTGTAAGTAGTTTAAATAGAGTGCTGTGCTGTTTGAATGTATAAACTGAACGCCAAGAGAAATCACTAGTTAGATTTTTTTCCGTGAATAAAATAAATATGTCGGGCAGGAGCGTCTCAGGATCTGTCTGAGATCTGTCTCGGTGAGACAGATAATAGCAATCCAAAGTGCTTTTTATGTGTGATCTGACAATTTATCAACCATTGCTTAAAAATTAAATACAGCTTAGCCGGTTAATTGCTGTGATCATAAAACACGTAAACGGCAGCACGCAGAACTCACGAGGCAACGTTTTACGTGATGTTTACTTGTTACTATGAGTAATAAGACAGAAAAAGCCACGCCAAAATAAGTTTAGGAAGCCCACTAAGAATCATAATAAAAGCATTTAAAATAAATACCATACACAGTTGAGGAAACGTTGGTTTAAGTACCTGATATGAAGTGGTCGCTGCATAAGTGAAATCCTTTACTCCCGGGATCCCACAGCTTCATTTAAGCCCGGTCACTAGCGCGTTTTATTACAATGATCCAACGTTTGCGGCGCTCCGGATCTTGGGGAATCCTGTAGATGGCTCATTCCTTATGTCATCCGCGTCTGTTCTGCATCCTGGGGCACAACAGGAATCTACCATATTTCCCTTTTGATTGAGTTTTCTGACAATAACAAATAGTCCAGCTGCGGCCTTCTGCCTGCCAATATGGCGCCGTTTCGATTTGAACTGTTGCATGCCGGGAGAAGTGACGTCAACTATTTTAAAAGTGCTGCTTTTGGAGGATCCACTTATAAAGATGTGGTTTTTCTTTTATTCTTTGGATTAAATCAGATTTCCAGATCAAACTTGAGAAAGTTTCTACATATGAAACAGCCTCCTGCTGCCACTGGTGTTTGATTCATTATGTGCTCTTGTGTTTTAGCTGGAATGTTGTTTTGTTTCTTCCAAGCTGTTTATTTTGTTTTTATTGATTTCACCTGCTGTGTTTTCCTGTTGCTAGGCAGCTCTTGGTTTGCTTTATTTGATTGTTCAGAGGCTTTATAAATAAACTGAGTTTGACAGAGAGAAAAGGAACGTGGATTTAATTCTCTCCTTTTAGAAACGGCATCTTTTTATATCTGAACTAAAGATGAGTCTCATGTGGAAATCTCAGGATGATAATCTGACAGAAAACCTGCTTACTGAAGGATACTGGTGACTTATTTAACATAACATCCATCTAATTCTTTCATTGCACGACTATTGACAACAAAAGAAAACTTTGATCCTCCCACCCGCTGGTATTGATTTATTATTACCGTTTCCACCTACCTGCTCAACAGAACGTTTAGGGGTTCTGTTGAGCTTCCTCTTTTAGAAACAGGACTAGAAGGGCAAACGCAGCAGTCGTCTGCTCCACGTCCAGACATCCCGCTTATTCTTGGAGGAGACATTGGAGCTCTGACCGCTGCTGTATGGAGCTCCCAAAGTGGAACAAATTGATTTCCTGTTTTAATGATTACTTCAAAAACCCATTAGCTTTCATTCTGTTCTTTTCAAAGCAGTTCAGCTGCTTGATTGGATTTTCTGTGATCTATACAAACACACACGCCTGTTCATCATGACAAAAATAAGACACTTTTTTAGACTTTGTTTACTATTACCTAAATATAAATCAGTTCCAGGAAGAGTTGATGACTTTTTTCATTCAGATTAATCTGGTTGGCAAACACATTTAAATACCAGACCATATTATTGTGGTGGCTCAGTTAGAGAACTCTCCTTTTATTCTGGCAACGTTTCAGTCTAGGCCACATCGTCCTGCATTTAATCAAAACAACCATTCTAACACAACAGGTCTTAATCACATAAACAATGCCTCAGGGGTTAGGGAGGGGGTATTCATAGGTAGTTTCAGCTCATTAATAAACAACAAACGACTACAGTTTATAAGCTTGGCCCCGATATTCCAGTCAGAACTGACAAAGCTCCTCCTACTGGATCTCATTTTATTGTTTATTTGTTTATTGTAAACCCTAAACCATGACAATAAATGACTATAAAGTTCTAAATTTTCTTTCTAAATATAAAATGCTGTTTTCAAACTAACCTAACCCATTGTTGAATTAATTAAGAGAACAAAACCGGCAAACCTACCTGGTGCTGTGTAAAAAAAGTAATTGGCTCTCTTGTTCCATCCATCCATCCATTTTTCAGCAGCTTATCGGGGGTCGGGTTGCGGGGGCTGCAACCTAAAGCCGGGCGTACACTGTGCGACTTTTTCACTCGCAGCGTTCAGCTTCAGCTCAAACTGTACAACTTCCTCGCAGAGCAGATCTCACGAGTCATGTGCTCACACTGCACGACCCAGTTCTCGCATGCGACCTGACTGCTCACACTGTACGTCTGGTAGCAACATGTCGGACCTAAAAATATGCTAAAAATAGCAGTTTTTACACAACACGTCAGACTTTTTTGTCTTGTCTTGCCTGTTGTCCTTCGGGAGTGCTGCAGGACGACACACAGCGATTTATGGGGTTGGATGAGGAAAATGAAATAAAGAAAGTAAATCTGTGTTTAGTGGTCAGTTTAATTTGACATGAACACGACAAACACGCTTTCTTGACAATCTTTGTGACTAAAAAAACGTGTAGAAACAAAAACGAACAGCGTGTGTTATTAGGGAAATAGCGAGTGGCGTTGATGCAGGATTGCGCATGCGCCGTGAGCGGTTCTGATACTTTTTGGGTCGCAGCTGCTCGCAGCGCCGCTTCAACAGTACGATACCCTCACGAGGGACGAGCGAAATTTCAACCACGCCAGAAGTCCGTGCGACCTCACGACTGCTGATCGGCAGCTGGTCACATGGTGTTAATTGCCTCTCGTAACCCCCTGTACACTACACGACCGCTCGGCGCAAAACTCGCCCCGATGTCGTGGATTCTCGCACGAGTGGAAAATCGGCTCAAAAAAGTGAAAAAGTCGCACAGTGTACGCCCGGCTTAAGCAGACTTCCCTCTCCCCCAGCCACTTGGGCCAGCTCCTCCGGGGGGATCCTAAGGCATTCCCTGGCCCTCTTGTTGAATCATTAATTTATGTTTATTATTGTTATGTTTATTTATTTGGCAGGCGCTTTTATCCAAAGCGACTACCAATTTATAACCTATAGGGCGTGTTGTGATCTGTGGGGGAAACCGGAGTACCTGGAGGAAACCCACGCATGCATGGGGAGAACACGCAACTCCACGCAGAAAGGCCACAGCCGAGTTTCAAACCTGCAACCTTTGTGCTGTGGGGCAACAGCGCTAACAACTACGCCACCATCTGCCTGTGTGTTGGGGTTTACCCTGGGGGACGAGAGGGTAGCTTCCCTGCGCCTTCGGGTCGGGGAACGGGTCCTGACTGTTGTTTGTGCTTATGGGCCAAATATCAGTTCAGAGTACCCACTCTTTTTGGAGTCCCTGGGACGAGTGCTAGATAGTACTCCATCAGGGGATTCCATTGTCCTGCTGGGGGACTTCAATGCTCACATGGGCGATGACAGCATGGCCTGGAGGGGTGTGATTGGGAGGAACGGCCCGCCTGATCTGAACTTGAGTGGTGTTTTGTTATTGGACTTGTGTGCAAGCCGCAGTTTGGCCATAACGAACACCATGTTCGAACATAAGGATGCCCACCGGTACACTTGGTACCAGGGCAGCCTAGGTCACAGGTCGATGATAGATTTTGTAGTCGTATCATCTGACCTGCGGCCGTATGTTTTGGACACCCGAGTGAAGAGAGGAGCGGAGCTGTCAACTGATCACCACCTGGTGGTGAGTTGGATCAGATGGCAGGGGAAGATGCCACGTAGACATGGCAGACCCAAATGCATAGTGAGGGTCTGCTGGGAACACCTGGCAGAAGAACCTGTCAAGACGGTCTTCAACTCCCACCTCCGGCAGAGCTTTGACCGCGTCCCGAGAGCAGTGGGGGACATTGACTTCGAGTGGGCCTTGTTCCACTCTGCGATTGTTGAGGCGGTTGTTGCTAGCTGTGGTCGCAAGGTGGCCGGTGCCAGTCGTGGTGGCAAGCTCCGCACCCGCTGGTGGACACCAGAGGTTCGGGGGGCCATCAGGCTGAAGAAGGAGGCCTACAGGGCGTGGCTGGTCTGTGGGTCTCCAGGGGTAGCCAAGCGGGGTGCAGTAGTGGCAGTTGCCGAGGCAAAATCTCAGGCGTGGGAGGAGTTTGGTGAGGCCATGGAGAAAGACTATCGATCGGCTCCAAAGAGGTTCTGGCAAACTACCCGCGCCTCAGGAGAGGAAGGCAGCAACTCACTCACACTGTTTACAGTGGGGATGGGGAGCTGCTGACGTCAACTGGGGCTATAGTCGGACGGTGGAAGGAATACTTTGAGGAGCTCCTCAATCCCACTTACGCACATTACGAGGAGGAACCAGAGACCTGGGGATGGACTGTCCAATCTCGGGGGCAGAAGTTGCTGAGGTAGTCAAACAACTACACAGTCCTGGGTATCTCAAGGCTATGGATGTTGTAGGGCTGTCATGGTTGACACGTCTCTGCAACATTGCGTGGTCATCGGGGCAGTTCCTGTGGAGTGGCAGACCGGGGTGGTGGTCCCCATCTTTAAGAAGGGTGACCTGAGGGTGTGTTCCAACTATAGGGGGATCACACTCCTCAGCCTCCCTGGAAAGGTCTACTTCAAGGTACTGGAGAGGAGGGTCCGATCGATAGTTGGATCTCAGATTGAGGAGGAGCAATGTGGTTTTTGTCCTGGCCGTGGAACTGTGGACCAGCTCTATACTAGAGCTGAAACGATTCCTCGAGTACCTCGAATAATTCGAGTACAAAAAATCCTCGAGTCAAATTCTCTGCCTCGAGGATTCGTTTAATTCATATTTAATTAATTCATGGCTTTGCAATCGCCCGGGGTCATGTTTCACCCGGACCGAAATAAGTGACGCACATGCCCACTGGACTGAATGCACACGCGAGTAGCGAATATAACTTAACTTTCTCTTAAGCCATGGCGGACAACTTGAACCCCGGTGGAGTGCGAAAAAGACAGAAAATGTCAAAGTTGTGGAACCATTTTTCACGTCGTAAGGTGGAAAACGTAGTCCAGTATAAATACAGTAAAATGGATTTAGCCTAGCACAACACCACATCCTCCATGCTGCAGCACCTGTAAATGTCACTTCTGCAAGCGGACTCGGAGCCTCTACAAGATAATGCATTTTAGCCTGTTTTTCTATATATTCTGCAGACTCTGCGACTTTTTCGTTTGTAGCGCTCAGTTTCAGCTCACACCTTACATCTGGTAGCAACACGTCGGACTTAAAATGTGCTAAAAATAGCAGTTTTTACACAACACGTCGGACTTTTTATTGTGTTATTGATGTCTGTTGTCCCTCGGGGTTTCTGCAGGAGGACACGGGTATTTATGAGTGGCGGAGGAAAACGAAAGAAAGTAAATACATGTTTTGTGATCAGTATAATTTGACAAAACCACAGCAAACTTGCTTTTGGCAATCCTTGTTAGTGTGAGAAAAAAAGTGTGTAAATTAAAACGGACGTGTGTTAATAGGGAAACAGCCGGCGAGCTGTTTGCGCCGTGAGCGGTTCTGGTTCTGTTTGGGCCGCAGCCGCTCGCAGCGTTATCCTCCTAGTTTTTGTCTGACTTGCAGGCTAGCATATTCTTGCACGAGAGGAAAATCGGCTCAGGTTTACCTATTTTTTGCACAGGCATTTGTTTACTGTGAAGTAAAGTTGAAGTGCTGAAGTTATGCAAACTAATTTTGAATAAAACTTGAATAACTGGCAATTGCTTGCTCATTTTAAGAGGTCTTTCATAATTATAACATGCTATTTGATATCAAATCACTTTTATTGTCACGTCACATGTGCAGGTACACTGGTACAGTACATGCGAGTGAAATTCTTGTGTGCGAGTTTCACAGCAATAGAGTTGTGCAAAAATACAGTAATGTAAAAACAAGTAAAATATAAAAATGGCTAATCTAAGTATACAAATGAATAAAGTAAACAATAAGATAAGAGATATAAAATGTACAGAGGTTGGTATGTGCAAAACAGTGGCATTAATGTACAGTATGGAGCGTGTAATGGAACTTGGTGGAGCTCGCGACGAGGCAGCCATACTCGGCGCCATCTTGGCTCATCAATATATGATATAAAGGTTTACAAACACAAAAGGGTAATTTATTAGAGTACTCGATTAATCGAAAAAAGGATTCGATAGAGTACTCGATTACAAAAATATTCGATAGCTGCAGCCCTACTCTATACCCTTGCAAGGGTGATGGAGGGGGCATGGGAGTTTGCCCAACCAATCCACATGTGTTTTGTGGATTTGGAGAAGGCTTATGACCGTGTCCCCAGGGGCACCCTGTGGGGGACGTTCCAGGAGTATGGGGTGGGTGGCTTTCTGTTAAGGGCCATTCAGTCCCTTTACCAGAGGAGCGTGAGTTTGGTCCGCATAGCCAGTAGTAAGTCATACCTGTTCCCGGTGAGAGTTGGACTCCACCAGGGCTGCCCTTTGTCATCGGTTCTGTTCATTACCTTTATGGACAGAATTTCTAGGTGCAGCCGTGGTGTGGAGTGTGTCGAGTTTGGTGGCAGGAGAATCTCGTCTCTGCTTTTTGCGGATGATGTGGTCCTCCTAGCTTCATCCAGCTCTGACCTTCAGCTCTTGCTGGGTAGGTTCGTGGCCGAGTGTGAAGCGGCTGGGATGAGGATCAGCACCTCCAAATCGGAGACCATGGTTCTCGACCGGAAAAGGGTGGCTTGCCAACTCCGGGTCGGGAGAGAGGTCCTACCTCAAGTGGAGGAGTTTAAGTATCTCGGGGTCTTGTTCACGAGTGAGGGTAGGAGGGATCGGGAGATCGACAAGCAGATTGGTTCGGCATCTGCAGTGATGCGGATGCTGAGCCGATCTGTCGTGGTGAAGAGGGAGCTGAGCCAGAAAGCCAGGCTCTCGTCCCAGTCTGTGAAGTCTCCACACAGACGGTGCTTTCCATGGGTGCGGATCGCCCTCCAATCGCTCCCGTCTTCCCAAATTTCCAGAAAAACAGATATCCTCTCACTCCAATCAGGAGAAATCCAGTGATCTTCAGGCCGAATATCCACACGTTAAACAGATCAATCATACAGCAAATATAGGGACAGCGGTAGCGCAGAGGTAGAGTGGGTTGTCCAGTAATCGGAATGTGGAAGGTTAAATCCCGGCTCTGACCAGAGAATGCTGCTGTTGTATTCTTGGGCAAGACACATTGCCTGCTGGTGGTGCTCTGAGGGACTGGTGGTGCCAGTGTATGGCAGTCTCGCCTCTGTCAGTGCGCCCCAGGGCAGCTGTGGCTACACCGTAGCTCATCACCACCAGCGTGTGAATGTGTGTGTGAATGGGTGAATGACTGCTTGTGTTGTGAAGCACCTTGGCGGGTTGTAGCAGAGATGGGTAATTGTGGCATTAACAAGTCATCTCCATGCCATGCACACCAAGCTGTTGTACACTCGGCTGAGAAGGTCATTGGCTGCAAACTCCCTTCCAAACAGGACCTGTACACCTCCAGGACATTGAGGCATGCAGGTCTGATAACAGCTGACCTGCCTCACCCTGGACAGTCTCTTTGACTAGCTCCAATCTGGCAGGAGGCTCCCATCCACAAGAACAGTTTCTTCCCCCCTGCTGTCGAACTCATGAACGACAATCCTAGGCCTGTCCACTCCAGTGGCTTGGACCCAGTCACATGACCCTGTGTTGTGTTTGTACTTGAACTGACTTGTTTATGGTAGCCATTTCTTTAATTATTGCCACTTTATATTATTATTTTATCATGAGTATATTCTTACTTCCTATAAATTCCCGTAATAAATTATTATGGCCATTAGTTATGGTTAGGGTCAGTGTATGGGTGAGGCATAGTGGAGTCACTAAAACAAATGGAAGTCAAAGGAGGTCCACACAAGCATATGCATACAAGTGTGTGTGTGTGTGTGTGTGTGTGTGTGTGTGTGTGTGTGTGTGTGTGTGTGTGTAGAGGGGGTATTTTTTAACACCTGAGTACGTATTTAAATCTTTAACCCGGTTAGATGAACACAAATGGGGATCAGAGGACAAATGGCTCAACACTTTCAAAGCTCACTAAGTGGTGCATTTTCTCTCCCAGATGTAAAAATGTGCACATTAACTCAAACCCCTCCCCTTTCAGCCTGTTTCTTTTCTACCTGTAACAACTGAACAGGATCTTAACTGCATTTGGTCTGACATCCTGATGGATCTGCCCTGCCTCCATGCTCCACTAACTCCTCCTACAATCAGCTAACTTGTGGGCGGCTCAATGATGCTGTCAGTCTGAATGCACTGCATCAAATGCTTTCGTTGTTTTAGCAGCTTTGGTGCACAAATGATAAATGAGTCTGTTTGCAGTGTTGGATTTAATTCCCATCTAGAGAGGCGTCCCACGAGAGCCAAACAGCACTATAAAACATTACAACAGATCGTTTTCTAAATGCTCTCCTCTGCTTTGTGGACACAGGATTTGATGCTGACTTTCTGAGGATTTCCCTTGCCTGTTTGCTCTGACTTTACTCTGAGATAGACGACTGTCTGAGTTAAATAAACTGAGAAGTGAAAGATTGTCTATAGAATCTCATCATCTATGGAAAAGAAGACTTGTGAAAAGTCTAAATGTTTAATGCACAAGAAAGAGGGTATGAATGGAAGCAAAAAGATAAAGGTAGGATGGATTTCTTCAACATCTGCATTAAAGCTGAACAAGCAAGCTGAGTCAGAAAACCCACAGTCAGCATCTTTTCTGATAATATCCTTCATCAGTTGTCGTTAATTTAATCCTTTAGCTCCTGGTGATTCCTTATTCTCTTGTTAGACATTTTTAAATATGACCTGTGTGGCCTCTGCTCTATGCAGATGATGTGGTTATGTTGGCATCATAAAACCACTACCTTCAGCATGCCGTCTTCTGGAAGGGAAGTCAACTCCATTTCTGAGGTCAAGGTTCTTGAAAAAGCTGGAATGTTTCTCCAGTGGGTCTCTGGCTTAAGGGTTCTGGATTTTCCTGAGTGATGGTAGGATAAAGAAGAGATGGACCAGTGGATCAGATCCATCCATTGTTGTAATGTTAGGAAGGAATCGACTTGAAATGAGTGTTGTGATTATTGGTGTACGAATAATTTGTAAGCTTTTACTTACTTTTTGGATTCTTCAATGAGATTTGTAAATATGGAAATATTTACCGATTTTATTACGTAATTAGGATATCCGGAGATACCCTCGGGGCACCACCCTTTTTAACAATGGGAAATGAATCCAAACCTCTTATCAATCTTGTCTAAACGTTCTGTGAATCTTAACGAGCTGCAGTTAATTAATTCATATCACACAAACAATCTCAATCTGAGACAAAAATCTTAATTGCCAATACATTTATTAACTAATAATCACTTCAGCTCCTTCTGAAGCGTTTAGCCAATCAATATTAACCAATTTATTTTATCACACAAATAACAAGTAATTATGAAATAATAATGATAATGTAAAACAATCTGAGGTGGTGTAATGAGATTAAAGGGGTTCTTTGTTCTGCTGACCACCAGATCGGCTCTGTGGAATGTGTGGGAGTGTGTGTGTGTGTGTGTGTGTGTGTGTGGGTGTGTAAGCTGAGACCCTCAGGGATGTGACTTTTCTTCTCAGATACAGACACAAAGGGTTTAGCTTTTACCTTAACTCAATCACAATAAAACTTAACACTTCAAAACCGCTTCACAACAAATCAAGAAACAACACAACAGATCAATCATAAATGAATATCTAATAGTTGTTAATGCTGTGGCCACAGCTTAACAACTTCAGACATTAAACTGAAAGAAAAGATCTTACTTCAGTTGTTCCGATGGCGTTTTTGGTACGAAGGAGAGACCGTTTTCTATTTTGAAGCAAATCGCGCGGTGTGATTGCTTATTCTGGCTTATTAGAGAGAAAACGGGAAGAGAAAGATCGATAGAAAAAAACTTTGAATGAACGAAACAGCGAGGCGTCCCTCAGATGTTCAATCGGCGTTCTCCGTTGATTTGATGGTTTTCCGCTGCTTTTCCGCGGGTCGGCTTCAGCCGCCAGGCCTCGTGCACAATCTGTCTGTAGCCGTAGCCAACGGGTGCGTCTTTCAACGCCAGTTGAACTGGACAAAAGACAAGATAAGTTTTGTTTCGCTGGGATTTATAGCTTTTCAGCTGTCCGGCGGGAGAAACTCTGTGTGGTTCCAGCACATGCGCCAAACTTGTTTCCGGTATTCGACGCCGCTTCCGGGAGCAGGGAATCCTGGGAAATGAAGTCACTGCTGGCGCTGGAATATATTCTGCTTTTCAGAGCGCAGATGACACCGTTTTTGGAGAAATTACTGCATAGCAATTTCTCATGAGGGCAGAACCTCAACATGAGACATTGCAAATTTAATAGTCTGTCGGTGGCCAGGCTCAACCTTCAGAGGTTAGGTGAGCTCAGGGGGGTTTGAACATCTGATCAGGAGACCTCCTAGTTCACCCCCTCATCAGGTTTTCCAGGCACATCCTGCTGGGTGAAAATGCTGAGGAAGACTCAGATCTCTGTGGGGATTCCTCTCTGCTCTGGGAACACGTTGCAATCCCCCCATAAGAATTTGGCAGTTGTTTATTTTCCCTCCGAGGCTTATCTCCATAATCCAACCCTGGTTGAGCACATGGTTTGGTTTGTGGATTTGGCTCCAGATCAGTTTATATGGACAATGCCACAAAGTCCACAGGTGTTTTCTGTGTTTTCCACATATACCAAGGCTGTCTGTGTCGGGAAGAGGGTTCCCGAGATTGCATCGATTTCTCCTCAGAGTTACCCTGGTTTCACACTGCAAGCATCAGCGGAACGGAACGGCAGCCAAGCTGCACCGCTTCAAATAGAATCCATTTGTAGTCTATGGAGTGTTTCAAACCAACCACAACGCGGCAATTTCCAGGCGCGTTCCAGAAGCAGCATACCGCGCCACTAAAGATAGGATCGAGTTCTATTATTTCAGCCGCTTCTGGGACATGTCAATTTCTGCAGTTCACATAGTGCAAGACAGGAAACCACACACGGTTTCAGGGTAAAATCCCTGGTTCTTTTTTTTTTTTTTTTTTTTTTACCGTGTCTTGTCTGGCTGTGAAGCAAGCAGAATTGATGTCTGAATGCTGGAGCCTTACAGATTTACTCTCAGGTGGAGCATCAAAGCGTTTGCTTTTAATGTCACGCCTGATACTTAAAACTTTATTGTTATTGTTTTTGAATGCTTTGTAATTCCGACCAGACACGGAGTCAGAGGTGAAAGAGAAAGGGAAAAAAAAGGTGGGGAGAGGTGGGGGGGTGGGGTGGGGGGGTTGCACAAAAATAAACAATAATGAACAAGAGTCTGCTTCTAGACCTGCAGAAAAAGACAAAAAAAAGCAAAAGGGCAAAAAAAAAGGGACACAACAACAATACAACAAGATCAAGCTATCACTGCGTCAACTTGATGAGGAAATATATAATCAACATTGCTTAACTGAACAATCACACAATAATAAATCACAGTGCATTAAGTGCCCACCATAGCCTTGAGACATGTGTTTAACGTGCCCAAGCCCATACTTTTGAGAGCACCATGTGAGCACCTGTGTGTGTACACGCGCTTGTTTATGTAAGGTTTCTCTATAGGAGCGTCCAACAGAGAGTGTGAGGGGCCACAGATCTGCCCCCCAAAGATGCGCAGGAGACGGGGGGAGCTCCAAGTCTCAGAGATCCAGGCGCTGCCCCAGAACACAGGAACCCCAAGGAGACTGCAACCAGAAAGGCCCCCGCCCCCCTCGAGAGGCACAGAGGATCGCCCCGGGGGGCCACAACCAGCAGCCGGCAGAGTCCCGGGAGACATCAGCGGCAAGCCCACAGGCCCGCCCGCAGCCTCCCACCTCCTAGCTGACTGAGCCCGGGACTCAGCGACCCGGGACCCAGGGGCTACCACCCCCGCCGGGGACCCAGCAGAGCCCAGGGACCCAGACCCCACCAGGCAGCCACCGGGATCTATCAGGCAGTCGCCAAAAATCTTAAACCCCCAGACCCGGTTGCCACGAACACTCAGGCAGACCGAGGCACAACCCCTCACACCAGGTGTGGCAGGGGGAGGGGGGACGAAGATCTATATCATCAAGAGAAGTTCCCGGAGAGGGGAGGAGTCAAAGGCCCCACCTGACACATACAGTCATACACAAACACAGTCACACACTCCCTCCCTCATGCTCACACATCCCTGGTTATTTTCTAAATAAAATGCAACGTTGCGATGTCATATATAACTTACGTCAGCACGTGAGACCGAACGGCTTTGTTTACCACCATTTTCTGTCGAGAAGTGCAATGGTATGATGCCTCGCGGGGGTTGTGATCTCTCGATGAGGAAGGATGTTTTAAGCTGCTTTATTGAATTAAGGTAACATACATCCACTTCAACACACAATGCTAATGAGTCTAGGAGATAACTGTGTCCCCTTTTAGTAAGAGTCACATTGTGTAAAATACTGAAAAATACCATGACGATGATGATGATGATGATGATGATGAAACCAGTATCTGACTGGACAATGATTGTGGGGTTAGGGATACAGAACTATTATACAATCAGTACATTTTTATGTACGAGCCAGACTGATTTTGAAAATAAAAGACTCATGTGTGTAAAATCTGAAAATCATTTATAAAATGTATTGGAAAAACAGATTTTTTTTGTGTGTGTGTTTGTTCAGAAAACCCAATTTTTTTAACCACTCCTTCCAAAGTGAACGTTTTTATAAATGTCAGCGTTCCATGTGGACATTTCCAGCACCCTCCAACACGAGAGTGAGGAATCACGACTCCGACGGGATTTTGAGAACCTGGCAAACATCTGGAGAGGTTGTAAATGACTCTGTTGGTTTGTCATAAACAGCCCAGTGAGATGTTGGAACAGCTGATGATGTGAGAATCTCAGTCACTATCATAAATCAAACACAAGGTTACTTTAAATGAAGAAGAAACAGATTAGTTTAAGATTATGTTGCAAACTATCTCAGACTGAAACGCAGCAGGTATCTTGTCTCTGTGGACATCCGTCCTGACTATTCCCCGCTGTCTTTGGCCTGTAAGGTAAAAAATACAGTTTTTACTGTACCCTCAGATAGGAAGTATTTAAAGACATTAGACGAATGACACACCTTGCCTATGTCTCGATTCTTTACTTTCATTTTATTGATCTGGGACTCGGCGAAGTCAGCTCGCTCCTCAGCCTCCTCCAACTCATGCTGCACCTTCCTGAGTTTAGCCAGGTGGGTGTTGGTGTGCTCCTCCTGTCAGGTTTCAGATAAACCATCGTTTGTTCACCAGCTCCTGCAGCCTCATCTGGTTTTTCTGGTCCTCCTCAGACTGGTTACAAGCACCAACAAGCATCTTCTTCTCTTTTATCTTTGGAACAGATGAAAAAAAACTCCTGGGGATTTCCTTACCTGATAAGTGAGCTCTTTAATCCTCCGCTCAAGCTTACGCACACCTTTCACCGACTCAGACCCGTGTCTTTGCTCTGCTTCCAGCTCATTCTCCAGCTCCCGCACCTGCAGAAGGATGCCATCAGTTTCCAAAAGGGGTTGATGGACACGTTCTGCATGATCCATGCAGAATATTTTACCCTCGATTCCAACTTCTGAAGCTGCTTCTTCCCGCCTTTCAAGGCCAAGTTCTCGGCCTCATCGAGGCGCTGCTGCAGGTCTTTCACCGTGACCTCCAGGTTTCTCTTCATCCCCTCCAGGTGAGCGCGGGTGCCTTGCTCTTTCTTCAGCTCCTCTGTCATCATGGCAGCCTGTTGAATGGAGTCAGGTGTGTGATTGGTTCTTGTTTTTCCAGCATGAGGCAAAAATGAACTTTCATACACCAGTGATGGCCTTTTTAGCTTTCTCCTCGGCGTTCCTCACACCTTGGACTCCATCATCCATCTCACAGATCAGCCTCCAGCTTCTTCCGGCTGTTCAGCAGGCTGGTGTTCTGTGAAGTTTGACATGAAAGGACAGAAAGCAAAGGTTTCACTGGTTCAGAAAAGTATTAAATGTGTACAAATGTTCAATGCAGGCTCCAAATTTTGTTCATTACTGCTTCTTCCATCAACTTTAGTGATGAAAATGTTTCTTTCATTTGATATGTGAGCTGTATCTGAGGATTTTACTGTTAGAAGGCATTCATAGACATACTTATCCACATAGTTGATGCTGAAACTGGTATGTTTTAGTTCTTGTAGTGAGTTAAAATCAAAACTTCCCTGTTCTGTTTGGTCTCTGATCTTCAGCTATGTTACACCCCTCCCGGCCTAGGAGTACCAGGAGGGGCAACACAAGTGTGGTGGGAGCAAACACGAAGACAATAAAAAGTTCAAAATGAGTTTATTAACTAAAATTGTCCCAGGCGGGTGTAAATAAAGTCTTTGGAAATAATAATGTCAATAATAACTGAAGACAAGGGCAAAGCCCCCCTCAAGCTCGGATAATACCCTCCTGTTTTGTGTACTGGTCCTCCTTTTAGTCCTGTGCTGCTCCTAACGTGGCCAGCGTCTCACGCTCTCCCGTTCTCTCAGTCTCTCTCTCTCTCAGGGGATGGGTTTCCTCCAGAAAAGATCCTTGTGTCCTCTGTAGTCTTTAGTTCACTCGTCTCCACGATCTCCGGCTGCAACTCTCCATTTCTTTACACTGCTTTCCTTCGCAGCTCAGCTCGGCACTCCTTCAGCAGCTCGAAACTCCCGAACTCGGTGATTGGAATCCTCTTCCTTTACACGACTCTGTCAAGCTCTCCTTCACTTCTCTCTCAAACTTCTTTTCTTTCAGGCAGACCCAAACTCCGTCCTTTCTCCACAAGCGCGCTGTCTGCAACCTCTCATCGAACTCCCACTGAAAACTCATCGATGACCTTTCACCGCTCTCTTTCTCAACCCCCGTTCTTTCCGCCTCGTCTTCCTTTATAAGAAGCCCTGATGAGCGCGGATTGTCTCCAGCTGGTGGCCGCGGGCCGGCAGGAAGGGTGCGTCTCAGCGTGCCTCTCTCCATGGTGCTGATCCTGTCTCAGCGGGGCCGGAGCAAGGAGCTGTCCTTGGTGCGGTGGTTAAAATGGAGCCCAGGAACACAGAGGTCATAACACCCCCCTCCTAAAAAGGAAAAAGAGGCGGGATTGAATCAATAAAATCCGAAAGCCTCTTTTGACCAAAAAAAAAACAACAAAGAAATGACCGGCTGAGTTCCGAGTCTGGGCGACGGATCTGTCTTCTACGGCACACTAATATCACTGCGGAGCCCGGTTCTGTACGTAGTGATTCCCGCTATCTGCCTAGTAAAAACTGGCTAACCGTCCTGTCTTCATGAGGTGCAAAGGCGGGCAGATTAAGCACATGTGCGATCACATTAACCAGCAACAAGGAAGGGTGGCCCATTGACAAGCCCGTCCTTCCTCATCCTGGGGTACTCCCGAGATGGTAGGACGTACCAACACTAACCTTTATGACCCCAACACTAACAAACAAAACAGGAACATCCCAAGGGGATATTCCTCTAAAACCTACAAGGGAACCACAATGCACACTGTAAAACCGGATGATGCCAAAAATAACTCGAAAACTCTAACTCCTGTTAGGATTTACACATTAAAAGGCCCTAGACAGACTATCTGCCACTAATGTTATCTGTGCCTTTCTTGTGCTGTATGTGTAAGTTATAATCTTGCACTAATAGTGCCCAACGCATCAGCCGCTGGTTTTTATTATACATCCGTGACAAAAAGACCAAGGGGTTGTGATCCGTGTACACCAATATGGGGTTACTTCCAGGGTAGAGATAAACTTCAAAATGTTGGATAGCCAGTACTAAAGCTAAGGTTTCTTTCTCAACTGTGGAATAATGAAGCTGGTACTTAGCGAATTTCTTGGAGAAATAGGAGACAGGATGGTCCAAAGCGACCTCATCTTCTTGAAGTAATACTGCTCCCATCCTGACATCGCTGGCATCTATTTCCAGTTTAAAAGGGCGTGTGAGGTCTGGTGCCTTTAAAACTGGAGCCGAACATAGAAGTAGTTTGCAGTTCTCGAAGGCTCCTTGGGCGGCTGCTGTCCATTTAAACGAGACCTGTGGACTCAACAGATCAGTCAGGGGTGAAGCAACTACCGCAAAGTTTTTACAAAAGCATCTGTAGTATCCCACCATTCCTATAAACCATCTGAGCTCACGCCGGGTCTTGGGAACAGGAAACTCAGTTATAGCCTGAATTTTATCTTGCAACATGCGGACAGAACCTTGTCCGACTTCCTTCCCGAGGTAAGTTACAGTAGCCTTCACAAAATCGCTTTTAGCTAGGTTTATGGTAAGATTAGCAGTGTCTAACCGGCTAAACAACTCTCTTAACGTGGCAATATGTCCCTCCCAGGTTGACGTGTGCACAACAATATCATCTAGATAAGCATTACAATGCTCCATACCAGAAAGTAGAACTGACAACCCAGTAAAACTATTTTCATCCAAGGGTAATGTTCCCTGTAATATTAAAGATTGGGAAGCTCCGGTGTCACGGAGTATTTTTACAGGAACATGTGTACCATTTTCGTTTTCAGCCACAACTCCTTGGGACAGAAAAGGCTTAAAACATGAACTTTCAGTCTCGGTTGTTTCTTTCATTTCCGACTGAGAAGGCTGATGAGTCAGCAACCCGATCTCCCGTGGGGGGGGATCGTTTTTGTTCATTACGACGTTTCAAAATCAAACAGTCTTTCACTATGTGGCCAGGGCGGTGGCAGTAAAAACAATGCGTTTGTCGCCCCGGAGGTTGAGTTACTCCAGGAGGCCTCAAGGGAACGGGGCGCTTGTGCTCCGGTCGCGGCACATCACCACTAAAGCGATGAGTCAGAGCATACTCATCAGCTAATAGAGCCGCGTCAGCCAGACGAGTTGCCTTTTGTTCAGTTATATATAAAACCACACGTTCAGGCGAGCATCGCTTCATTTCCTCCATTAGTATTAATTATTTAAGTTCCTCAGCTTTGTCAGCTTTGGAGGCAGACAACCATTTCTCAAACAAACACACCTTTTCTCTAGCAAACTCCACATAAGTTTGTCCAGGAGCTTTATACTTGAGTGCCCGAAATTTCTGCCTATATGCTTCAGGGACCAGTTCATAAGAGTTCAAAACCGCAGACTTCACCTTTTCATAATCCATGCTATCTGTTATAGATAAAGAAGCCATTACCTCTTGTGCTTTTCCTGACAGCTTGCACTGGAGAACAAGTGACCACACCTCCCGGGGCCAATCGAGAGCGGCCGCAAGTCGCTCAAATGCGGAGAAGAAGCTATCCACCTCCGTCTCCCGAAAGGTCGGCACCAAAGCAATGCGTTTGCCCACGTCGAATTTCCTTCTATCTGTGGTGTCAGGGTTTCTTTCATCCGCAGGAGGTTCCACTTCTCTTCTATCGGCATCAGGCGGTGAATCAGTCTTTATCGTGTCAGCCGATCTCGCTTCCACTCCACTGGTGGAAGTGTTTTCACGAAGCATCTGCAGTTCATGATCCAGTTCCATTCTTCATAATCGCAGCTTTGTCTCAGCTTCGAGCTCAAGTCTTTTTAGTTCCAGAGAAATGTCTTGTTGACGAGCCTTTTCCTGGGCCTCATATTTTACCCGGGCCAACCGCGCTTGTAGGCGTGCAGCCTCAAGGGAACTCAGAGCAGACGTAGGAGAAGGAGGTTCATATCGAGGCAGGGTGACAGGCAGAGGAGTAATCTTACGCTCCTCCAGTGTAGTCGGCATCTCACTGGGGGAATCCCCAGGTGGTTTGGCCGGTTCGGACTCCTCCGAATGTTCCACCACCTGCAGTAAATCAGTCTTACTGATGGCAGGAGGAATCAAACCACATCTCTCCATTTCTTGGATCACAGCTGTTCTCAAGTCTGGTTTCAGCATTGCTCAAGCGCCACGGAGGCCAAGGTGTGCAGCCAATTCCTCGAGAACGCTTTTCCGACATCCCTCGATCGCCTCCCGCGAGGGAGCCTCCAATATCTCCGCCAAACTAGTCATGATAACACAAGAGGTGAGAACACCACGTTAGTACAATAACTTCAATGAGCCTTCAAAACACGAGTTCCAAACTCCACACAACTGTAGGTAATAATAAAATTTGTCTCGGGAATATTAAATAGTATTAATGCAACGATCCCGGACGAGCCCCGGCCTAGGAGTACCAGGAGGGGCAACACAAGTGTGGTGGGAGCAAACACGAAGACAATAAAAAGTTCAAAAGGAGTTTATTAACTAAAATTGTCCCAGGCGGGTGTAAATAAAGTCTTTGGAAATAATAATGTCAATAATAACTGAAGACAAGGGCAAAGCCCCCCTCAAGCTCAGATAATACCCTCCTGTTTTGTGTACTGGTCCTCCTTTTAGTCCTGTGCTGCTCCTAACGTGGCCAGCGTCTCACGCTCTCCCGTTCTCTCAGTCTCTCTCTCTCTCAGGGGATGGGTTTCCTCCAGAAAAGATCCTTGTGTCCTCTGTAGTCTTTAGTTCACTCGTCTCCACGATCTCCGGCTGCAACTCTCCGTTTCTTTACACTGCTTTCCTTCGCAGCTCAGCTCGGCACTCCTTCAGCAGCTCGAAACTCCCGAACTCGGTGATTGGAATCCTTTTCCTTTACACGACTCTGTCAAGCTCTCCTTCACTTCTCTCTCAAACTTCTTTTCTTTCAGGCAGATCCAAACTCCGTCCTTTCTCCACAAGCGCGCTGTCTGCAACCTCTCATCGAACTCCCACTGAAAACTCATCGACGACCTTTCACCGCTCTCTTTCTCAACCCCCGTTCTTTCCGCCTCGTCTTCCTTTATAAGAAGCCCTGATGAGCGCGGATTGTCTCCAGCTGGTGGCCGCGGGCCGGCAGGAAGGGTGCGTCTCAGCGTGCCTCTCTCGCTGGTGCTGATCCTGTCTCAGCGGGGCCGGAGCAAGGAGCTGTCCTTGGTGCGGTGGTTAAAATGGAGCCCAGGAACACAGAGGTCATAACAAGCTAGAAGGCTGGAGTGTCCACGGGTTAGAGCGTGGATCACACAGTAAATCCAGGTTTAGGGAATTGGCTCCCTCTTCACCAAAACCCTGGGAAAGATGTTTATATAAACAATTTACATGTGAAGTCTTTCTGCATTATATGTTCTTGTTAAATCTAAATCTTTATTTTATGTTTTCCTCTTTGCTCCTGTTGTGAATGTGATTGGTGTTGTGGCATCAAAACATCCTCACTGAGGGACAACAGAGGCACTTTCTATTCTATTCTTGTCACGTTGATTGCAGGAGGTTTTGACCCAACAAGCAGAATGCCAGAACAACTCGAGGCAGGAGCGGTTGTAAAAAGTAAAATTCCTCTTATGCTGCTCAAAACTCGACAGGTGCAGGACTCTAAGCCTGTCACTAAAACTCAGAAAGACAAAAACCAAAAGCTCACTTATGAGCAAGACAGGATTATATACACAGGGGCGGGGGGGGGGGGGGGGGGGGGGATTAGGGGAATTGGGCACAGGCGAGACTAATGAAGTGAGAGGAGGAGCAGAAACAAGCAGGGGAGAAACCCATGTCTAAATCCCGTAAAACAAAAGCTACGAGACTAAACTAAACTAAACTTAAACACCGTAGAACAAAGACACAGGGGAATCTAAAAATAAGTAAACGAATGATCTACGTGGGGAAGGAAACACACTAAAGGAGACTAAAGAACAGAAAATCTGAACCTATAGAAAACGGCAGTGGGGTGACTAGGAGAAATATGAGGGAAACCAGGAGGGAGCTGGGGACTAAAGGGGCACAGAACATGACTATTCTATTCTATTCTATTCTATTCTATTCTAGTCATGATGCAACATGTTTGATGGACATCAGCCTGATACTCAAATTCAGTTATTTACTGTAACTGTCCATGTTAAGTTAACTGTTTCTCCTTTGTTCTGTTGTTACTGGTGTGTTATTGTATTTGTAGCTCATTGTGTATTTTATCATTATCTAGTTTTACCTCTATTCCTCACAGGAACACTGAAACCCAACGATCTGAACATCTTCCAAGGGAACAAGTGGAACACCAAAAGGTCTGGGTGATGTGATCCAATGTAAAGAGTCAGATCAGTGTTTTGTTTCCTTGGTAACAGAGTAATCCCCTGTTTTATGATCTCTGACATTCTAGATGTGCTGTGATACACCTGGCCTGTTTCCCTACGGTAGATTAAATTAGAAAATGAGATGTGAAGTTCTGCAGATGCTGGGAAGAAAAAGAAGAAATGATTTCCTCTCAAGATAAAATCACAAGACACTTCACAGGAAGAACAATTCAAAATCAAAAGTAACAAGATTTAAGAATGCCATAAGTAAAATTAAATGTGATTAAAAAATGTGAAAGGGAATTAGAAAGACATAATCATGGGAAAGGCAGGATTGCTAGAATCTGAATGAGGAGAAGGTAGTGATGAAGAATCAACAGAAGGTCACACAAAAGCCAGCCTAAACAGAAGCTAGAAGTTTAAGAACTGCAGTTAGAAGTTTGAGGATTATTTTATTAACAGTCGTATGTTTTTAGATCCTTCACGGTTGAATAATGGGTCTGAACCTGTGAGTGAAGCAGCTGGACTCTCTCGCTGGCATCCAGCAGTTCTTGTTCTGCTAGTTTCCGGCTCCTCTCAGTCTGCTCTAGAGCTGATCGGATCTCCTCCATCTCAGCCTGCATGAGGTTGTTCCTGCGCTCAGAAACAGCAACCTGCTCCTTCAGGTCATCACTGCTTCTCAAGGCATCGTGGAGGTGGATCTGGATCTCCTGAAGAGATGCATCAGTGTTAGACAGCATAAAGCCAACATGTGTGCGCTGAAGAGTTGGCCCACCTTGAGCTGAACCTGAAAGTTCCTCAGCTGTTTCTGAGCCTCGGCTGCCTGCCTGTTGGCGTGGCTAAGCTGGACCTCCATCTCATTGAGGTCTCCTTCCATCTTCTTCTTCACTCTGAGAGAATTGTTTCTGCTTCGGACTTCAGCATCCAGATTACTCTGCATGGTGCTGATGACACATTGGCTGTTTCTTTTCAGTTGTTCGATCTCTTCATCCTTCTCTGCCACCTTCTTGTCCGCTTCAGACTTCACCTGGTTCAGCTCCAGCTGGACTCGGAGGATTTTGGATTCCTCATGCTCCAGAGAGGCCTGAGTTCAAAGACAAAGCCTCATCGAGGATGGACGTGAAATTAATAACCATTTATGTCTGAGATCTTTATTCTACAAACTTCTGCTTCTTCCAAAGCTGCCTGAGACTCTACCTTCTCCTGCTCAGCCTGTTTCTTTGATTTCTCAAGCTCATGGATGGTTTTACCTGCCTCTCCCAGCTGCTCAGTCACATCCATTATTTCCTCTGCAATCAAAAGAAGCTGATAATTCATCCACAAATGAAACCTTGAAGTTAAAAAAAGTTTCAACCCACGTTGGAGATTTTTATTCTCTCGCTTTAGGGTCTCGAGTTGCTCCATACATTCTTCAAAAGCATTCTTCATCTTGAAGTTCTCAGTCCCCAAAGAGCGAACGTCTTTCTGCGCCGACTCCAGCTCTGCCTGACCCTCCTCGTATTTCTGTTTCCACTCTGAAAAAACCTGCATGCAGGGAGGGCTCGGTAAAACCAAAAGACAAAGACAATTCTTTCATTGGTGCATGACACTGCTAAGTTAGGGTTCCACCTCAGTTCCACTGCGAGGTTTGCTTTTCTGTCCGTCCCGATTCTATAACTGGTCCATAAAACTGACCCAAACCATGTCATTCATGGGCTCTTTCTGTTCTAGGTCCATAGGCCAATGGAGCGGTATGGCTAGGGTGGTGCGGCAGCGTCAAAACAACATGGTCCACTGACCGGGGAATTAGATCACTACTTGCAACAAGCAAAAACAACCAAACAAGTGTTTGTATTATAATTAGATGTACTCAGATGTAAGAAAATGCCATCAAGTAGCAGCAAAGTTTGGTCAGCTTCAGAGCTCCAAACATTCCTCATCATCGTCAGCAATAGCCATCCATGACGAGCTAGACAGGTTGGTACAAATGAAAATGTTTTTAAAGAAGTTTCTCAACAGCCAAAGGATCTGGACGGATGTCAGAACAGTGTCGGGACAACCTGAAGAAATAAAATGCACTGGTAGGTGCAAAGGTATGCATTTAAGTTCAACTCCGCCTGCCAAGCGAGAGTCCAAACTGCAACTGAAATTCTCCTGCAACTGCAGACCCATACCAGTCCATACTGGCCAACGATGACCCATCCTGACCCATCCCAAAGCTCGAAATGGAGCCAGGCTATAAAGGTCAAAGAAAAAAAGAAAGAAAGAAATCTTTTATATAGCGCCTCAATGCAATCTAGCAGATGGACGTAGAGTAGGGGTTGTATGAACTAGTCGACTTCACTGCTCTGTAGTGACTTTTTATGCCTGTCATAGACTAGTCGCTGTCACGTGATAATGAGCGACAAGATGCAGTCCTCGGAAATGACAGCAGGTGACGAGCTCCTGCGCGTCGGGAGGCGGAGGCGACGCGCTGTGCCAGAGCGTCGGTACTGACACCCGCGGTAAAACGGACATTTAACCAAATTGTGACCTTTACCCTCTTGCAATTTAACCTTCCCCTCACCCCCATCCTAACCTTAACCAGCCTGCGCATACAAAGCTCTGATTGTTGACGCGCTCCAGACATCTGCGTCCTGAACACGGCCACAGTAACATTATCAAATCAGGTGTCGCCACCTCAAAAACTAATTTAACACGCGATCGTTCATGTCGGCTCATTTCTTTTTATGTTCTCTATCTTTTATTTGTGCCTGATGCGTTTCGCTGCTGTGGATTGGGGCGCATCACCTGTATTGTCCACCCTGTGACGCACCTCACTGATGCGGCCGGCGAGCAGCGTGCACTCCGCTGTTTTTGCGGTCGGTAGATCTTTTAGAACTGCAGTTCAAAGGTAACTCATGAGATTAATATATATGAACCCAGGTAGTAGTTTTTCTTTAGGATTGAGAGGAGATGCAGGAAGATAATAAACAGGCAGGACAGAAAAATAGTCAAATAAAAACAAGTTAGTTTTTGTACCTGCTGGTTGCAACAAACAGACACCATTGAAGGTAATCAGAAGTGAGGAACAAAAAATGAAATAATTATTTTAATGTTTAGAGCAGCAGGGACTCTGAGAGGCTGCAGGCGCATCAGTGAGTTTGCGGCCGCTGCGCAGGGGGAGGGGGAGAGGGCTGAAGCGGAGCAGTATAAATGCAGAAACTACCGCTGTTAAACGAGATGTGTGTAACTTAGAAAATATGGGTGCAATTTTAATTGTCAAAAACTCCAGCGAACCAACCGACCGACCCCCAGCCCCCCACCCCCCACCGCTTCAGGTGTATGACGTCATCAACAACTGGTCAAAGTCGACTCGATTTTCATTACTTGACTGTCGACTTTAAAAAAAATTAAGTCATGCAGCCCCTAACGTGGAGACAGGTTTTCTTTCACAAGCGTTAAATTTTTATGCATTGGTGCTTCAGGTGGCAAATGCTGTTGTTAAACCAGGGAGTAGGGTTCACTGCAGGAACTGATCTGGTTCTGACAGGACAGATGTTGTCCAGAATGGAGAGGCAGTGCTCGTTAAACTGAGAAGGTAAGGAATATGGGTCGTTATCAGAAGAACAGGGTGGATCAAAAGCAGCAGAAAAATTGCTAGCTGTGCTCTCATTAAGGAAACGAGAACTAAGCATACGGCGAGCAGGAGGTGGGGACGCAGAAACTCACAAGTTAAAGAAAATGCAATGGTGATCTGAAATATAAACGTCCTCAGGACAAACACTGTCAGCATTTAGACTCAGGGTAAAAACAAGGTCCAGAGTGTGCCCCCTGGTGTGTGTGGGGCCAGAGACATGCTGGGTAAAGCTGAAGGAGTCCATAAGGCTGGAGAAATTCATGGCAAAGAGATCAGAGGGATCATCAACGTGGATGTTAAAGTCACCAACAATCACCAGTCTGGACAGCTTCACAGTGGAGGATAGAAAGTCACTAAACTCCTGAAGGAAAGAACTGTTTGGACCAGGTGGACGATAGACCACAGCACAGTAGAACGGGCCCTTACGCCCGACTTTAATCAGCTGCAGTTCAAAGGAAGCAAAGTGACCAGAGGTTGTAGAGCTACATGGAAGATGGTCTCTGAAAACAACAGCTAGACCTCCACCACGACCAGAACCCCGGGGCTGGCTAAGAAAAGAATAACCACTCGGTTAGAGTTCAATCAGAGCAGAATAATCAGATGTTTGCTGCCAAACTTCAGTCAGAAACAGAAAATCCAGGTTTTTAGAGAGAATTAGATCATTGAGCAGGAAGGACTTATTGTTAACAGAGCGGGTATTTAATAGAGCCATGCTGAGTGAGGTGGAGGAATCAGAAACTACAGAAACAGCTGGAGTTAGTGGACGTAAATTAGTAGGGTTAGCAAAGGTTGTTCACACAGAGCCTATTGTTGGAAAGTTCCTAACTCATTGGTGTTTGTCCAAAAACACTAAAGGTGATACTAAAGATGTTAAATGTGTCTCAGCTCTTTGCACCAGAATGCTTCCTCGAACGTTGTCAAAGTTTCTCTGTTTCTTGTCTAAGACTGCTGCAGCAGCATTGGACCTGACCACATCCATCATCAAGTCCTCCACCTCTCCCTGCAGCCTCTGCTTGGTTTTCTCCAGAGAGGAACATTTAGAGTTGACAGCCTCCACACTTTCCTCTGCATCCTGGAGACGGAGCACCAACTTCTTCCTGTAGGATAACTTCGTGTCGTTAGTTCCTCCAACAATCCTCCTGTTCTGAAATGACGTGACAGTTGTACCTACTTGGCCTCCTCAAGCTCCTCTGTTCGTTGGATGGCATCGGACTCGTATTTGGTCCTCCACTGAGCCACCTCGCTGTTGGTCTTGGACAGGCAGCGCAGCAGCTCTGCCTTGGCCTCCTGTTCCTCCTCATTCTGCTCCCTCAGGAGTTCACAGTCGTGACGAGATGACTGCAAACTGTGAGCCAAGGCGTTTTTAGCCTTAACAGAAAGACACAAACTGCTCAGCAGTCTTATTGTCTCTGAGATGTGTTTGTGTTTTCTCTGAGCTCACCTTCACCTCCTCTTCGTGAAGTCGTTTCAGCTCCTCAATCTGCTGAATGAAGGCTTGCTTTGCACGTGTCAGCTGCGACATTAAGGACTCCTTTTCCTCCAGCTGATGAGATATTTCCGCTGAAAGGTTAAGAATGAAATATCATACATATATCTGTGAAAATTGACTTTCTGCTGTATGATTCAGGTGGAACAAGGAGGTTTCTCACCGTTTTCTGTTGTCATTCGGGCTTTCTGGCTAGACAAGTCATTAATGAGTCTCAGATGATCCTCTTCTTTACTCTTGATCTCATTCAGCTGATCTTCAAGTGAATGGCAAATTTTTTCTAAATTAATCTGAAATTTGAAAAAGCATGAATGTTATTTATCTGCAGATGCAGTAGAAGACAACGCTGTGGCTGCTGACCAACCTTTGCTTTGGCCACGGCCTCCATTTTGCTGGACACATCATCCAGCTCCTGCCTCAGCTCACTCTTCTCCTTCTCCAGTTTCTGACAGACTCTCTGGATGTTATCCAGCTGCTCTCCCATCTCAGCCACGCTGTCTGCATGCTTCTAGCGCAGAGAAGCGGATGTAGCGTCGTGCTGCAGTGAAAACTCCTCCAGCTCTCGACGAAGTTTCAGGAACTCAGATTCACGTTTTCTGTTCATCTCAACCTGAGCGGCAGTGGTGCCTCCAGCCTCTCGGTGACCTCCTCCAGCTCCCTGGACAAGTCGGACCTCTGCTTCTCCACTTTGGCTCGAGCAGAGCGCTCAGACTCCATTTCTTCCTCCAGCTCCTCAGTTTGCGCCTGTTTTGATTTTGTAAGTGGAGTCAGAATTAGGATTTGACCTGAGAGAAGCTGCTGAGATAAGAGCTGGTTAAATTAGATGGAATTCTGAAGGAAATTAGCTTCTTTTCCTCCTGAATTTACTGCAAATAATAATAATAATAATAATAATAATAATAATAATTATTATTATTATTATTATTATTATTATTATTATTATGATAATAATAATAATGATAATGATAATAATACATTTTATTTGAGGGCGCCTTTCTCAAACCCGAGGTCACCTCACAATTAAACCAAGATAAAAACAATAAAAACAACAGAGGTTGATAGAACAATAAGAACAAATGAGACACATAAAAATTTGAAACCGCGGAGCAACTGAACGCTCTGCTCCCCGTGGTGGTAAGGCGAGCTCGAGGTTGAGCCAGATGAAGTGCAGATGAGGATCTAAGAGATCGGGAAGTGGCTGCAATAGTTAGTAAGTTACACAGATAAAGTGGGGTCCTGCAGAGGTGAAAAGTAACGAATTACATTTACTCACGTTACTGTAATTGAGTAGCTTTTTTGTAAATTTATACTTTTTAAGTCGTTTTTAATATCTGTACTTTAACTTTTACTTGAGTAAGTTTTTAAAAAAGAATTGTAATTCGCTACATTTTAAATCATATCCATTACTGAGTAAAAATAAATTGTAGGCTTAATAAATTAAAAATATTACGTGTAGCAGCGTCGGAACAGGAAGAGACACCTGCATGAGCGCCGCGTCTAAACCGGGGAGGGGGGGCTACACGCTTTATGATGAGGACGCGCACCGGGCAGAGAAGATGGGAAGCCGCCTTCTCCTCAGAATTATGGGGAGGAGGAAAAAGTCCAGCCAATGAAATTGACCTGGATTTGAAGGAAGCATTAATGTTTTTTGGGCACAAAGGCTGGGTTGGGGCAGAAAACAGCAGACCCGCCATCTGCCCGGATCCTGAGGCATGCGGGAGCCACTGAGAGGGCGGTTTGGTCGCTCACTCTCTTGACTAATGCCGTGCCAGCAGCAAGGCAGTTGTAAGTGACAGGAACTTGAGTGAGACCTGGTCCAAAGGTTCAAATGGGGCTTCAGATAAGCCACGCAGAACCACCGTTAGTCACTGGGGAATTAGCGGGCGGGACACAGGTCTGTTCCTTCTGACACCTTTTAGAAAACGTTTTGTGAGGGGATGATTGAAAACAGACCTATCACCAAAACCCTGGTGACAGGATGAGATAGCTGCAGCATATGTTTTAATAGTGCTGAATGCGAGACCTCTGTCCATCAGCATCTGCAGAAACGATAGGACAACCGCCAGCTGGCAGGAGAGCGCTTGAACATTCCGCTCTGTGCCCCAGTTCTGGAAAGCTGCCCATTAAGCAGCGTAAGATGCAACGGTAGAGGGCGCCCGCGCACTCTGAATCGTGGTGACCACATCATGCGGCAGCCCAGAAACCCCTAATCGAAACCGCTCAGCGGCCAGACCCACAGCCGATGGCTTATTTCCGGAGGATGTCTGATTATCCCATCCGCCTGGGGAGGGGCGTCCTCCCTTCGCGGGAGTCTCCACGGGGAGCCGGACAGTAGCGCTTGCTGGTCCGGAAGCCATGACGCGGACAAGCGTCTGGGAGCCACCAGAATTACCGAGAGCTGTTCTGACCGAACTCGGTCCAGGAGACGGGGAATCAGAGGGACTGGTGGAAACGCATAAAGGAGCGTTCGAAGCCCGGGCTGGTGTGAGAAGGCGTCCGCTTCGAGCAAGGTTTGGTCCCGGAGACTCAGGGAAAACCACAGGCAACACTGAGCGTTTTCGCGAGCCGTGAACAGATCCACACGGTTCCCCGAACCTTATCCAGATCTGTGATATCAGCGCGGGATGCAGACGCCAGTCGGAGTCGCGGGGACCCCCTCTCGACAGGATGTCTGCCGCTACATTCAGGATCCCCGGAATGTAGGTGGCACAGCAGGTGGACATGTGCCCAACACAGTAAATCTGTGGCTATGCGCAATAGAGGGGGGGGGATCGAACTCCCCCTTGGCGATTTATGTAGGCTGCCGCCACCTGGCTGTCTGTGTGAACTTCGACATGACAGCCTTGGAGAAGAGCAGCGAAGTGCATGAACACAGTCCTCACTGTCATAAGCTCCAACACATTTATGTGCTCGTGCGTGTGGGAGGGCCAGCGATCTGCCGCCGTATGGGACAAGCACGTGCCCTCCATCCCAGACAGTGACGCATCCGTAAACACAGATACGTGTGACGCAGGACGTCCGATGGGAACCCCGTGTGAGAGGATGCAGGGATTCCCCAGTGAGCGAGGTCCCCGCCCACTGAGGGGGGAACCCTCAACATACTGTAATAAAAGTAGCCGTGGGCAGCACGGGCAGAATATCTTGCTCTCCAGTCAGAACCTGAACACACCACCAGTAGGCACTGATTTATAAAAGGATATACTTTATTACACAATCTGCTAAAACACACAAATCAACCCCAATCATAAAACCTATACTAAAATACTGTGGCCAAAGTCTCCCCTCCTAAAATCACAGTCTGGCATGCGTCACTCAAGCAGCGGTACTTAGCTGTCTCAGATGTGGTGACCCCCCTTCCCGGGGTCTGAGCTTCCAGCACCGTCCAACGCCCCGGGATGTAGCTTGCGAGGACGGCGGGTAAATCCACAAGTAAATCCACTGCCAGAGTCCGTAGCGGCAGATGTCGGCGTGGTCTTGGCACCACCTAAGCCCAGCCCTATAGCTGCCTAAAGAAGGCGACCAGCCTTCCCTCCTGACGCTGGAACTCTAACCACCTGTTTAGCTATCTTTGTCGCCGGCAGCCCTAACCAGCTGCGAACGACCCCACCCCCCAAAGTCCGATGCCTCAATGACAGGTCGACCACGCACACCTCTCAGTAGGTCTGTCACCCTTTTATCCTCCCTGGCCTCGTTATCCATAACGAGGACCAGCTGGTGTCCAATCACCACACCCTCGGAGCTCGGCAGCCTCCGTCTTCTGTCCATCACAATACGTCTCTTCTGACGTATCGGGTGTACCCGGAGGCAGATGAACCAACTTTGCAGGCGCCTCGAGTGCAACAACCCTAGCAGCACCACCGAGTGGGCTGCAGCCATCATGCCCAGAAGTCTCATGACTAACAGGGCTCTCACGATCTCGCGGGGTTGCACGCGGGAGATCACCGTGGTGAGATCTGCTGCTCTCACCGGCGACGAACGTGCTCTCATTAGAGAGGCGTTCAGCTCCACCCCGAGAAACATAATCGACTGGGATGGAAGAACGGAGTTCTTCCCCCAGTTTATAGAAAACCCCAGGGTTGACAGATGCTCTGTTAACCTCCTGGTTTGCACTGACGCCCCGTCCTCGGACCGGGCGCATCGGAGCAGATCGTCCCGGTAAAATAAAACCCTCGTTTCCACCGTGCGCAGTGGCTGCAGCGCGGTCTCCAGACATTTGGAGAAAGTGCGCTGGGCTAGCGAGTAGCCGAAAGGGAGGCATTCGTGCGCGCGTTCCGACAGTGGACGTGTGCTCGAGGTCACGTGAGCAACGTCTGAGGATTGGTTTCGTGCCCTTACCGCCGTCGCTCGTACCAGAGAACTGGGAGCGACCCATGGAGGGCTATGTTCGAAAGGGCGAGTGTGAAACAGCTGGAAGAGGCTGATCTGCACCGCAGAGCGTGGAGTCCATGAAGGACGAGTGGGAGCCGGGCCCGTGCACGGGAACGTCAAATTGCCAGCAGATGAAGCCGCGCAATGTGCGAGCTTTGCGCGTGGTCGCGACAGCGCCATGACATCCCGTCCCACCCAACGTTGTGGGGGAAGCAGGATGAGTCGGGCCTGGCCGTAGGCTGGGGGCGGTGCGCAAATGGAGTGCATTGCAGCCATAAGCACACACATTGCCCCCAACGAGTCGTTTTCGTGGTTGTTTTCGGCGAGGTTCCTGTGACTGCCAACTGCCAAGGCTGCGTCTGCTGGCTCGTTCGGAACCGATGGCCGCCAACTCCCTGCTCCCGCCTCAGCGGGAGGCCGGCTCCGCGGGGCGGGCCGTGCAGCTGGGCGCATGGAGTTTCCGCGCCGTTCGCCCCATCCTCTGGGGGAACGGCCGGAGTGCGAGGCTGACCGAGAGTGGACCAGGTCTCGCACCGTGGCTGAAAGTTCAGCCGCTGAGCCCTCTAGATGACGCTCGTAAGATGGGGACCAAACAGAACGTCAGAGGTGATGTGGCCTTCCAGCATCTCTCTGTGCAGGTGTTCAGGAATGGAGGGCAGGGCCGTGAGCCACAAGGCCGCTGGATAAGGGTCTGCCAGGCAGCAATGCGAGCAGAACCGGTGAGTACAGCAGCGCACAGATTGAGGATGGCATCAGCAGTTTTAGTAATGATGGTTTTTGACTCGAAAGGAGAGTCAAGCTCCTCCACCATTTTGGAAACGCCAAAGGCGAGAAGGCGATGTTATTTCCTGCAGCGCCGGTCTGGAAGGCGCACTGGTGTGCGCGATGGGCGAGCCGCCTCAGCAGCTGGTCATGCTTAGCGGGAACTGCTCGCGGTCCAGTGAGGTGGTTCTTGACGCCACACAGCGAGGCCAAGTCCGGCTCCAGTGGAGGAACGGATGGCCAGCCCTGGTCGGAGAAGCCCTCGACCTTGGTAATGGGCACATATGTGGAAATTGGCGCCTCGAGCCTGGCAGGCTCGGAGAAGGCGGCGGACCAGCAGCTCATGGCAGCGGGGAAGCGCGGCCAGACGGGGTCTGGACAGCGCGTCTGTGTTGCCCCGAAAATTCCCGCCAATTCATCTGCCTCAGGGGAGCCGGTTCTGGAACGGCTAGCCCCCTGCGGGTCGCAGCCGCGGAGATGATGGCGGGCAGCTCCTGGAGCAGCGCTCTAACTGCTGGCAGGGAGGAGCGAGAAACCACTGGGGCAGAAGGACCCGCTGAGCGAGGCTCGTCGACCTCCGTGTTGTACAGGAGGGAATAATGGCTGCGGCAGCCAGCCTCGTCGTACTCCTCACAAGGCTCGTTGACCTCCGTGTTGTACAGGAGGGAAAAAGGGCTATGGCAGCCAGCCTCGTGGTCGACCTCCGTGTTGTACAGGAGGGAAAAAGGGCCTATGGCAGCCAGCCTCGTCGTGCTCCTCACGAGGCTCGTCGACCTCCGTGTTGTACTGGAGGGAAAAAGGGCTATGGCAGCCAGCCTCGTAGTCGACCTCTGTGTTGTACAGGAGGGAATAATGGCTGCGGCAGCCAGCCTCGTCGTACTCCTCACGAGGCTTCTCGACCTCCGTGTTGCACAGGAGGGAAAAAGGGTTATGGCAGCCAGCCTCGTGGTCGACCTCCGTGTTGTACAGGAGGGAAGAAGGGCTATGGCAGCCAGCTTCGTCGTACTCCTCGCTGTCGATGACATCGTCCAATCGGTAGGAGCCAGCCGGCTCCTGGCCGACGTTGAAGAACCGTAACGCCTTGTCCAGCGAGTACGTGCCAGCCACCGGAATTTCCTCGTCGGTGGAGGGGGTGAAGTACTCGACCCGGCGGACCTTTTCAGCCACGGGCAGAGCGGTACAAAACGGGCACGAGGCCTGGGGGTCAAGGCCAGGCCAGCGTGGTGAGCCCCGAGACAGACCTTACACTTGGCGTGCAGGTCGCCGCTGGAGATGGAGCCCGTCTGGCAGGCCGGGCAGGTCCTGGCGTCGCTGGACATGGTCGGTGAGTAGGTTTTTCTTGTATAATTGCTCTTAAAGGAACCTCTTAAGCTTGGCGTGAAGAGAAAACGGAGGCGAGCAGTGGAGTCGCTCCACTTATATAACCCACAAGGGGTGCCCACGTGGTGGGCGTACATTTAAGCTCTTCATGATTGGCTGATGCTGAGATCACCCTTCCAATAGCAGCTCGCTTAAGGGCTAAGACTAGACGAAATAGAACAGAAGACCTGCAGGCCTCTGTGAGTTTGTGCTTCATCCCTGTGTTTGAACTCAGAAGTTGCTTCTTGATGCTACAGATATGTGATGATTTAGCTTGTTTCTTTATTTTTTTCTCCAGAATAAGAGATTAAATTATTACTAAAGCAGTTCAGTGTAGTTAAATTAGTCATTCAAATGATTCTAACATGCTGCTGCTGCTGTGTGTGTGTGTGTGTGTGTGTGTGTGTGTGTGTGTGTGTGTGTGTGTGTGTGTGTGTTACACATATAGGACTGCATGAGACAGCATGGCTTCATCAAATCCATGCATCCTGTATCTTGGCTGAAGTACTGGCTCAGGAAAATAACTTGTATTTAATAAACAATGATGTCTCTGCAGTGTTTATGATCATGTTTTATCTTATATTGGACCTATCTTTGGTCTGGGAGGTGTAACATATCATGATACATGCCTTTTAAAACACGTTAAAGTTTTACAAGAGGAGATAAATGCATGAATTTGAAGTTCATATTTGGAGACCAACCTTCACAGTTTGGAGGCTCACGCTGGTGAGGAGACACCATTAGTTCTAGTAACACCTGGGCTCCCAAGGGCTGTTCTGACAGGATGGACGTTACGGGACCCTTAAGGATTCCAGTTGGATGATTGGAGGATTATTTAGGAGGATTGGGATGAACATAGGGCTGGGGGTAAACGATTATTTTTAAAACGATTATTCTGACGATTATTTTATCGAATAGTCGACTATTCTAATGACTATTTAGAAAATTAATCTAATGATTATTTTTCTATTGCACAATTAACAAAAACCAGAAAATCTCAAATAAATTCCTCAAAAAAATTGATAAATTATTACTGTAAGAGAATAAACGCTACGGGCCTTCCATTTTGTATAACACTGCTTTTATTGTGTTGCGGTTGGTTATGTTCTGGTGACGTGTAGATCTTTGGAGTGCAGGCTGCTGCCTGAGAGGTGGTAGAAGATGGAGTGTCTCCATGCTGCTTTGTTTTGGTCACTTATGTGCGGGAGGGGAGTGGTGTTACGACCCTTCCTGGGGAGTTTGGCTCGTGTGCAAAAAGGAAGGGACAATAACGGGATTTAAAAGTTAAAATGATGATCAGGTTTATTTACAACAACAAAAATCATAAATCTTTCCATCCACAGGTTGGGAATAATAAAACTAATTCTGCCTGTGGGGAATTAAAACAAAAGTACAAATAAGTAGGGATCCAAACTCTAAATTGGGTGGTTAAACCAAACTCAAGGTGATATTTTCAACTAAACCGAAAACCCACAACACTCTAAATGTAATAAAAGGGAGATCTGCACCACAGAAAAGATGAACTCTAAACCAAAACGTAACAGCTTATCCCAACGCAAGAAGCTGTTAGCGAAGATGCTAACAGTAGCTTTACCAACGTTAAGTTCAAGTTACCAAGTTTAAATAAAACAAAAACACCCAGCAGCAAACAGACCAGCACGGAGGAGAGACTGCTACCACCAAAACAGCTCTCCTAGTGTCTGAAAGAAGCTCCTTTATGAAGGGAGAAACGTTCCCGGTGATTTTCTACATCTGCGGTAGACACGAAGCAGCGCATCTGACCCCGGAAGTTGTTGTCCGTTGCCGGGAGACGAAGGCGGGCAAAACAGGAAAATAATCTAGTAGTGGACGGACATTGTTCCGGGTCTTCGGTATTTGGCGGAGATGTTAGTGAAGGCGGAGAAGAGGGCGAACTAGAGGAAAAATAGGCAGATTCCTCCTCTATTTACAAACTCCTGGGGATGCAACAAGTGGGCGCGGTGCGTCGACTTCCGGATCTGACGTCGACATATTTTTAGAATCGAGCCGTCGACGTCGTCGAGGCTTCGCTACAGCTCTAGATGAACAAACTGATTTCAGTGGTGAAGGGTTAAAGGTATTGGCTCGGCATTAAAATTGTAGAAATGCAAAATAACTACACTTTACCATCTATATAAACATGTACTGGGTCCAGTTTTTTATTTTATTAAGGACTTTTGTCATAAATCATTACAGAAAACCCAAATCCTCTCCTCCAGACAGTAAAGAACTGTGTTTTGCATACGTCACTCCAGCACGTAAAACAAGCTAGCTGCTGATGCTAATATTGTGAATCACTGTTATTTGTTTACTTTGATGCTCCTAATTATTACGTAAAATTGCGTTAACAGCTGCAGCAAAAGGTCTGAGCCATGTGTCTGTGTCCTACACGCATTTTTAAATAACAGGTCTGATCTAAAATAATAACCTACATCTATAAATCCATCTAGAACCGCACCGCTACTTCTGGACTCCAGACGAGTCCCGTTAGCATGACTGCAGCAAAACTAACCGTGTTCGCTCCGGTAAGGAAAGAACAAGTCCTTTGGGAAAACTACGACACACACACGCACGCACTCACACACACACACACACACACACACACACACACACACACACACACACACACACACACACACACACACACACACACACACACACACACACACACACACACACACACACACACAGATATAATCTAAAAGATGATCTCTATATTTCAACATTAGAACCTCCATGACATCCTGGATTAGTGCAAACAACGAGTTGAACTAAGGAGTTACTCCAGCAGCAGGAAGATTTATTCTGGTAAATTGTAGGTTAAATATTTTCCAGAGTTATGTCAATAAATACACACAGCAGTAAAACTGTAGATTACTGAACTATATTGGGACACATGATGGAGCTAAGACCAGCTTAGAGCTCCCAGTGGAGCACAGAAATGAAATATTTGAAGAAAAGTAAACAAACTGTACCGATTTTGGTTCTGAAGATGAACAGAATCCTCCTCTATGTCCAAATCAGGTCGCAGGTCTTCTGAGTCAAACGGTCTAAAACATGTCTGCACCTCTGGTAGTGATATCCAGCTGGCGGGGTCGGAGTTCGGTTGAACTTCTCCAGTAATCTAATATCCGTTCTCGTCGCCGTTTCCCAGAGAAAAAACAAATCTGATGGACTAGTAGAGGCTTCAGAAGCTACATCTGATTGATGACACATTGTTCTCTGCTATAACGCTAACGCAGAAACACCGGAGCCAGGCGTTGTTTACTACAGCTGTTTAGCAGAGCTCCATGTGAAACGTCACCAGCTGCCCAGGGCTTAGACTGGAAGTTAGTTTCTGTTTTTCCTGCGCCGGTCACAAACATCAGATTTTCTTACAATTCCAGCCGTCAAAATCCAAAAACCTTTTTCATCTGAGGTTTTAATACACATTTACACATGCTGTTCAAACAAATTTTGCCTCTGGCCGATATCTTTAAATGAGTGAGTGAACCCACTACCAAGGAGGAACTCTGCTAACTTTAAAAATCAGCTGCTCTAAATAAGCATTCAGGGAAAAGTCATGGGCTTGTGACTATAACCTAATTTATGTTACTAGTTTGCAGTGTAACTGCCTTTGTACTTCAATATGCATATTTGTTCATTTAATTAAAAAAACGGCCACTTTGACATTTATACCCCATTGTCTTTTTTTTAACTATTCAGAAGAGCCCGTCCTTGCACAGTCAAAAAAGTAACTAAGTAACTTTTACTCTGACTACATTTGAAATAAGCTACTTTTTACTTTTACTTGAGTACATTTTGAGGCAGGTAATTTTACTTGTAATTGAGTAAAATTTCATGAAAGTAATTATACTTGTACTTAAGTACAACATTTTAGTACTCTTTCCACCTCTGGGGCCCTGGTATAGATAGATTTAAATGTGAGTAGTAGGATCTTGTATGTGATCCTGGTTTCTATTGGCAACCAGTGTAGGATTTTAAGAACAGGAGTGATGTGATTTCTTGAGGGGGTCCCAGTAATGATGCGTGCTGCAGAGTTCTGAGAAGTTGGAGTTTATGAAGTTGGGAGACCAAACAGAAGGGAGTTACAGTAGTCGATGCGAGAGGTGACGAGACTATGAACGAGGATTGCAGCAGCGTGAGGCGTGAGAAAAGGACGGAGTCTGTTGATATTGCGACGATGGAAATATGCGACCTGAGTAAGACGGTTAATGTGAGATTGGAATGAAAGTGCACCGTCTAGTAAGACACCAAGACTTTTTACCTGTGAAGATGGTGAACTTTGGAGTCAATACTGATAGAGAAGCTGGGAGAATTTTTTAAAACAGAAGCGGTGCCGATGAGTAGTTCAGTTTTATTGCTGTTTAGTTTAAGTACGACCCTGAACAATGTTTAAAAACAAAGATGGTTCCATCCCATAATTATTTACAGCTGCATCTTTCAAAGCAATGCTGATGCAGTCATGCTAGTCAGTGGTTATGTAAGCAGGAGAGTGTAAAATCATGTTCTCTTTAAAGGGTGTTTAGTAAATCATCTAATCATCACCTGCAGCTCCTTGATTTTCTTCTGCAGCTGAGCACGGAGAGCTTGATCACCCTCCACCTTTGCCTGCTGCTGAGATGACTCAAAGTCTTTCCTGTAAAATGAAGCAACGCTTGCTTAACTTGTAAAAATGTTGTCCAGTCAGGAGGTCTGAGAGCAGCTGTTTCCCTGCAGGTCTCCACTTTGAGATGAAAATCGTATTACACATCTTACTTTTTCAGTTTTTCATCCAGCTGCTGCTTCTCGTTCTCTAGATCCATTATTGACTCCTGGGCGAGTTTCTGATCCCCCTCTAGCTTCCTCTTGGCTCTCTCCAGATCCATTCGGACCTTCTTCTCTTGTTCCAGAGAACCTTCCAGCTGAGGTTTTGAACAGCCATTAATCAGACCATAAACACGGTTGCCAGATGTTAATGCTGACTCACCTCATCCACCTGCTGCTCCAGTTTGGTTCTAGCTTTGGTTAGAGAGTTGATTTTGTCCTCCTCTGACTGAAGGTCATCCAGCAGCTGCTGATGAGCTTCCTGCAGAGCTTTCTTCTCTTTGGAGAGCTTGGAGATACTTTCATCCTGACTCAGGATTTCTTCAGTGAGGTTTTTCACCTAAAGTCAGCAAAGAGATGCTATAACCACCTTCCTCCAACGACCTGAAACAGCTGCAGTGTTTTAGCTCACCTTGTTCTCCACAGCATGTTTGTCCTTCTCTACTTTGGCCAAGGTCAGCTCCAAGTCATCAATGTCTCTCTTCAGCTCAGCACACTCACCCTCAAGCTTCCTCTTCTTGGCCGTCAGCTCAGCGTTCACCTCCTCCTCATCTTCCAGTCTCTCTGTAATCTCCTTCAGTTTGGCCTCTAGCTGGATTTTGCTTTTGATGAGTCCTTCACATCGCTCTTCTGCATCCGCCAGGTTGTCGCCTTCCTAAAATCAAATTTGGGTTTCCTTATTGTAAGCATCCACTTATACTAACCATGTAAATTGTGATTGACTCTTTCTTTGGTGTAACTCACAGCCTGGACTTGAAGCAGAAGGTCGTTCTTTTCCTGTACAATTGAGACCATCTTCTCCTCTAGCTCCTTTCTCCGGTTCTCAGATTTAACCAGGTCCTCCTTGAGTTTTGAGAAGTCCTCCTTCATCTGCACCATCTCCTTTTCAGCCTCTGCACTCTTCAGGAGAGGCTTCAGCTTGAAATACAGCCTCATCCAAGGCCAGTGTTTGACATTCATGAAGGAGCGGAGGTTATACTGAAGTGTGTAGATGGCCTCCCTGTTCATATGGGAAACACCTGTCAGAACCACGTTTGCATGCTACATGCTAGCACTGGTTAGGACTAGCTAAAGTTCTGTGAGAGGGTTAATGGGGTTAAAAGTAGGCTTCTACTTTTTAAAGTGGCTTAGAAGTGAAACAAAGTTTATAGGATTTACAGAGAATGTAATAATTGTTTAAACAAAAATGGGCGGGTGCACATGTGGGCTCTGTTGTCATTTCATTGATTCTAAAACCTTTAGAATTGTTTGTTGGAATTGAAAATGTGTTTGGTAAGCTCAGTGACCCTTGACCTCCATACACAGGTGAGTCTAACTATGAGAGAGTATTTAAGGACCACTTGTAAGTTTCCCTCCTCTTTAATATTCTCTGAAGAGCAGCAACATGGCGTCTCACAACAACTCTCACATGAGCTGAAAACAAATATGGTTCACCATCATGGTTTAGGGGAAGGATCCAGAAAGCTGTCTCAGAGATTTCAGCTTCTGTTTCCACAGTTAGGAACATATGGAGGAAATGGAAGACCACAGGCTCAGTTCAAGTTAAGGCTCCAAGTGGCAGAGCAAGAACAATCTGGGATAAACAGAAGTGAAGAATGGTGAGAACAGTCAGAGTCAACCCACAGACCAGCACCAAAGACCTACAACATCATGTTGCTGCAGATGGAGTCACTGTGCATCGTTCACCTATTTGGTGCACTTTACACAAGGAGATGCTGCATGTGAGAGTGATGTAGAGGAAGCCTTTTCTCCACCCGCAGCACAAACAGAGCAGCTTGAGGTCTGCTAAAGCACATCTGGACAAGCCAGCTTCATCTGGAATAAGGTGCTGTGGACTGATGAAACTAAAACTGAGTTATTTGGGCGTAACAAGGAGCGTTATGCATGGAGGAACAAGAACACAGCATTCCAAGAGAAACACCTGCTACCTACAGTAAAACACGGTGGTAGTTCCATCATGCTGTGGGCTGTGTGGCCAGTGCAGGGACCGGTAATCTTGTTAAAGTTGAGGGACGCATGGATTCCACTCATCAGCATATTCTGGAGACCAAAATCCAGGAATGAGTTACAAAGCTGAAGCTGCACCAGGGCTGGATTTTTCAACAAGACAACAACCCTAAACACTGCTCAACATCCACTAAGGCACTCATGCAGAGGAACAAGTAGAACATTCTGGAATGGCCATCTCCATCCCCAGACCTGAATACTCCTGAACATCTGTGGTGTGAGTTAAAAAGAGCTGTCCATGCTCAGAAGCCATCAGACCTGAATGAACTAGAGATGTTTTGTAAAGAAGAATGGTCCAGAATAGACCCTTTTACTGTTTGTAAACAATATGTCGTCAGCGAGAATGCGCGTACAGCTTGGCAACAGAGCTTTGCATTTTAGGTAAATCTGTAAAATGACCCAGTTTATACTTAAATTTCAATATTTAGAGGTGAACTTCAAAGTTAGACTTGCATGTTAGTTTTAGATTGAAATTTAAATAACTGGATTTGAAAAATTGCTGTTTACTATGTGGTGAAAAAGTAACTTATTATTTACTTGTTATGGGTTCGACACACGGGAGGCGACAAACGACCACGATCAGCGAAATTTGTTGCCGTCGCTTTTATTACCTGACACACGGGAGGCGATCCACGGCAGCGGCCAGCGGTAAAGCCGTCTACGTGTTCTGTTCCATGGCGAAATCGAAACTTCCGTTGTTTTGATTGGCTGTGTCAGGTTGGAGGGAATTAAGGTTATTTAAGCGGTTCAGAGTTAAAAAAGCGGTAGATATGATGTTTCACAAGGTGCTGCTAGAGTTATGTGAAATCTTACTTCTGATTTTACTATAAAACATAATAATAATCAACTTCTCCTCCATGTTTGCTCGGAGATGTGCGGAGCATCCTGTCCGCTCATTGGTCAGTGAATGAAACCTCCGTTGATTGGTCCTCGTCCGAGCGACAGCGAGGAAAAGTTGAAAATGTTTCAACTTTCTGGGATCGCGTCGCTGGGTCGCCTGTGCACGACACGTGCACAAGCGCAAAATTTCACACGCACGTTTTTCGCGTTTCGCTTGGTAGGAGGGAGACCCGCGATTCTCGCTTTGTCGCGCATGTCTCATTGAAAATGAATGGAGGAGAGGCGATGTCGCCTCCCGTGTGTCGAGCCCATTATGATGAACTAAAAGAGACATAAAGAATCTCCTTTAAACTTACGTGATAAGAATAGACTGATTCTCTCCATCTGGACATAGGAAACAGATGTGTTCACTGGAGATAAAACATTTCAGTGTATCTGTGATGGTTCTTCTGCTGCAGTACCAGTGAGCATGGACTGGTAGGCATTATCAGACAGGGCAAAGATGGGGGGGACCTCCATCCTCTTCTTCCCTCTGTAGGCCTTGACCACCTCTTGATTGTAGACAGGCAGGGGCGTCGGACTGGGGGGGGAAAGGGTACCGATTACCCAGGGCCCACTGCAGGGAGGGGCCCTGAGACAGCTTTGAATAAAAATGTTTTATTGTTGTTGTTTTTCCCCCCAACTTACTTAATGTCTTAATAAACTTCCCTTTACCTGGATAAAGAGGTTAAGAAACAGAATTTTGCCTTAAAAATAATGACTGAATAATCTCTGAGGCATCTATCACCCCTTAAAAATGTGCAAAGTGGTTTAGTCCACACCAGCGGCCAGGGGCTGCACGGCCGCATGTACAGCTAATAAGACATCGCAGATGCCAACAGCCAGAGCTGGAGGCAGGAGAGTCAGTTATGTCTTTTCCCAAGAAAGGGAAATCTGGCTTCCAGAAAATAAAAGAAGGAGAAGGAGGAAAAGTTAATTGAACAGAAGCAAGTATTGACTAGGTTTTTCAAGAAGGACAGTGAGCAGCAGCAGCAGAACACAGTTTTAGCTGATAATAGCTAGCTCTCAGAAGCTGCATTCATGTTAGGTGTTCAGTGTTAAACGCCTTTAGTTTCACCATCAAGATCAAATATAAATTAATTAGTGTTATCAGTGAAAACACTAATTAATATATATATATTAATCAGAATTATTATCGCGGGCGGCCGCTGCCAATTGATTCACGGACCTCGCAGTAAAAACAGGTTCACTCTGTGTGGATATTTCAGCTCCTTCCCAGTCATGGACCAGGTCACCAGGACAAACTTGGTATCGATGGATTCGTGGTAATCTCAGGAATGAGAAGCTACCACTGTTTTTCGTATAGCATGATGACACTGGTGTTAGGATTGTTATTGACTTGGTTAGATATTTTAAGCCTATTTTAAATTTCTTTATATTTGATCTTGAAAACGGACAATCTTATAATTTGGCTGATAATGCAGGGATTATAAAATTTAGAGTACATTACATTCACAGAGAGAACCTGGTTTATTTCATGTCATATGTATTTAATATATCAATACATATCAGCAAAGCTTAACATCATGAACCATGACAGACATGACTGAAGAGCAGATGAAGATATCATGCCAGGCACTGATGAGAAAATATTACAAGGATCTCACAGCTGAATTTGAGAATGAGATGCTACACCTGAGAACAATATATGGTGCCACATTTCCACACATACGGTCTCCTCTTGAGCTGCTTAATGCCATCTATACAGGATGCAATTACAGAGCATTTTTGGAGAAGTTTGTATTGGACTGAGGATATTTTGCACACTACCTGTGACTGTTGCTGGGGGTGAACGGGCTTTTAGCAAACTGAAACTGGTGAAAAATTATTTGAGATCAACAATGTCCCAGGATAGACTGAACAGCCTAGCTCTTCTTTCTATTGAAAGCCAATTAGCCAAAGGATTGGACTTTAAAGATCTCATAAGTGATTTTGCTAACACGAAGACCCGTCAGTGGGCATTTACTGGAAAATAAATTCCAGGATTTTTGTTTGAACACATTGTTGGCAAATAAAAATAATTATATGTGAAGTCTGGGCATTTCACTTTTATTATGCTGGCATTTGTATTTTCTCAATATAGAGGTTAAACTAAGATCATATTTATTATCTTGTCTTATAGCATGACAAAAAATGTGTAAGAGAGATATTAAGTAATTGAGCATGGGGGCCCATCTAGAAGACTTGTACCTAGGGCCCAGAATTTGGTGCTATGCCCCTGTAGACAGGCAGCCATTTGTAAGGGTTCACAGTGACGCAGAAGAGTCCAGAGTAGGTCTGCACAGACAACAGCTGTTCATTCATCCCTTCGACTGGCTGACCAGCTGCTGAGTGGAGATGAATTTAGTTGCAATATTTGAGTGAAAACTGAATAACTGAATATAACTGAAAAAGAAAGACCATCAAGTCTGCTCAAACCAGATGTTTGAGCTTCCACAATGGCCGTGGGTTCCCTGTAGTACAAGAACCCGCTAGGACTTAGCAGATATTTAGCAAACATAATTTGGCCACTGGACTGTGTGAAGCAGATGGGGATACACATCTCGACAGCAGAACCAATGGGAATTCCAAAAGTTTCCCCTTTCAGGATTGATTATTTAGAAATCTGTGAAAGTAGTCGTGTCATGTACTGTGACATAATGTAGGCAGTAGGTCTTTTTTATGGTTTTGCTGTGTTGTTTTTGTACAAAACTCATTTACTGATTTATAACAAATGGTTACAAAACATTCACCATTCATAAATGTTTGTACATATGTACTCCTTCACTGTTGCCAGTGATGAAAGGGAGTCTGATGTGCTGTCCTTTTGCTGGAGGGGATTTTTGGCCCTGATGACGTCTGTTGGTAAGGTCTTACTTGAACAAAAAAATATATACAGCTTGCTTGCAGTATAGGTATGTGCTGCCCCTATCGGCAGGACAAATACACATTATCACTTGAAAATATACACATACAACTAGAGATGGGTACCGAATTTGGTACTTTTTAAGGTACCGACCGAATTCCATAGTACCGGCCGAGCACCGATTCACGTCATTTCAAACGGTGCCTCGTTTCGGTACCCGTCCTTCATAACGAGAACTTGCCAAGACAGCTGCGCATGCACAAAAGCGTTATGTCATCGGTCGCTGCGAGCCAGTTGTAAACAGAGCAGCATGGTAGAAAGAACGCACGCTAACGCTTGGGTCCACTTCACTAAATGTGATGGGTAACTGGGTGAAGATGAAACCAGCAACAACGATCTAAGTGAGACATCCTCATCTTAATCTGCTCCGGTAGGTGAATATAATTAGCTTGATTTGATAGCTTCCATTTCACTAATGGTGCGTTCGCTTTCTCCTCGGAACTCCAAATTCCCGACTAGAAGAACTTGAACGCGCTCTAAAGTTTGGCTTCACTTTACTAAATGTGACGGCAGTGGCGGCTGGTGAAAAATATTTTTGGTGGGGCTGTGCTATTTTTTTTTAAACAAACTTGTGCTTTCTGAGCTTTGTGCACAACTTCACTATTTCCTGAATTAAGCACAGCTCTTTTATTTCCTGTCTTACATCATTGGACAAAGGGATTAATCCACGTGTGTCTGACTATTGGCAAACTGCCTTGCGGACCAAGGTTGAAAAATACTGCATTAAATTGCACATAAAATAACATGACCATATATGGTCCACATCCACATTACTGTTTGTGAAACTAACATAATGGAGAATTTCATCACAATAATATTAAGTAAACAAGTATGTACCTGATCTTTTGCATGCTGTTGGTGAAGCTCTGGATGACCCCTGTGATGTAGACAGAGTCAATGTTCCTCTTCTGCAGCTGGTTGAACAGCATGTCCACATGTGGCATGATCTTGTGACACAATGCCAGCAGAAAGCCGAAATCTTCTTCCTCCAGCATTCTCACAAAGCCTCCTGCCTCTCTCTCAGTGACTGGATCAAAGTCATTCGAGTCTCTGATCATCTGGAAAAATCTGAGGAGGTCATCCTTGTGCTCATACACTGTGTTGACATCTCTCTCTTGGACAAAATGTGCCGGTTCTGATCCACTTCTTCATTGTGTTTATTCACTGCAAGCCTGCGTCCCTCGTCTCTAGCTGCATGGCAATGTTAGCTCTGCCTAGCATAGCTAGCTTCACCGTGTTGTCCATGTGCGCCCGGGATAACTCATGTTTCTTCACCTTCTCAGAAAAATGTTTCATGTCCGTAACTCCTGACTCAATCCATGCCTCATCTGTCACAGTCGTTTGGAAAGCAAAATAACGCATTAGCGTGATTGCATCCAGCTAGCCAAGCCTTCCCAGAAGCCTCGTGTGTACAGTTTACCTCTCTCCTCCTCCTGCTGGCTTATCTTTACGCCGGGCTGATCTGGTCCAAGCTCTTTGACATTAAGTTTTTCCACCATAGTTCTCCTCTCGAATGGATACTGGAGAAGAGACCGAACTGAATTCAGTGGCTGCTGAGATCCGGTATCCATGCTGCTGCTGGTTGTAGGCGCACTGGCGTCCATGTCTATTACGTCTGCGTCACGACCGTCACGAGTCACGACCAAAAACGTGCTGGAGTCGAGAATCTCCGAGTTCTACCGAGCACTAACGAAAGCCTTTGGCGGTAGCTCTATCGCCCATCATGCTTCTGAAACAACGTCGACGCTGATTGGATACATTCCCATTCCTACCCTTTGATTTTCTTGTCAGCAATTGGACGACTGGTCTCGCCCCGTTTGGGCGATTCAAAAAAAGCCCACAGCCTCCACCGCTCGGCAGAGACCGGCAGAGACCAATATAGAAATATATAATTAGGCCCGAGCAGTGAAGCTGCGAAGGCCTATTGTATCTGCTCCGTTTATTATTACGCTTTCTTTCTTTCTTTTTTCTTCCGCGTCTTTTACTGGCCTTTAGGGGGTCTTAGCATATCCAAAAAGTCACCAAATTCTGGCCCAATATAGAAAGTGCGTGAAATTTACGTATTTCACTGGCGATGTGAAAGTTCATAAAAAAATGGCTGAACAGCGCCCCCTAGAAAGTGAAAAATACCCCTCTCCATAAAGCTTAGTTTATCGTACAGTTATGAAATTTGGTACACTTGTAGAACTCAACAATATGCACAGAAAAGCCTCTTGCATCCATGGTCAATATCAAACAGGAAGTCGGCCATTTTGGACTAAAGTGGCCATTTTGACCCTGTTTCGGCCATTTCTTGGGTCTATATTTGGTTGAACAGTTTGGTCATTTTTCGCACGATCGTCTCAAAAATAGTGTGCGATCGAACAGAAGCGACGGACGATTAAAATGAGACAATAAAATTGACTTTTCGTAAATACTGAAGGGGCGGGACCAGGCCTCAAAGTTCGAGCACTCGCCAAAAAAATTCAAATTGCTATAATTTCATAAATGAAAGAATTACAGATAAAGTAACTTTCTATGGACAATCATCATCGCCCCCCGAAGACAAATGAATGGTCGATTGATGATGTCACATAAGCCCCGCCCCTTCAGGACTTAAAAGGTCAAGTTTTACTAGGAAATTTTCCAAAATTCGCCCTTTCGAATAATCATCCTAAATTTGTATCAGGTAACTGAAGACAAGTTGGGGTTGCTTGGCGTCACTTTATGGGAGTTTTCTGGAGAAGGCGGGGCTGTGGCGGCGCGGCGAACTCAGGCGTACCGCTTAGGCCTTACGTTTGCCTCCCATTTCGTCATTTCTAGAGATATCGCCACGAAACTTCTTGTGAGTGATCCTAGTCCGGCCCCCAAAAAAATCTGATGTGAAATTCCGGTGGGCGTGGTCTATTTTCTGAAATAGCGCCCCCTAGGACCATTAAAACTGACAGCCCCAAGCCATGCTTTGACTGAGGATTACGAAATGTGGTACACTAATGTGGTGTCTCAGGACCTACAAAAAAGTCTCTTGGAGCCAAGTGCAAAGTCGCACAGGAAGTCGGCCATTTTGGTCCAAGTGCGCGATTTAGTGGTTTTCGCACACGTTGTTTGGAGAGTGATGCTCCATCGCCCTTTTCACCAATCGCCTTCACACTTCTGCTATATACTCTTAAGACATAGATGAAAAAATTCAACCGTCGGATTTTAAATAAGTATAGAGGTGTGGGCGTGGCTAAGCCTCAAACTCTGACCTGTCGCCACGCCACTCTTTTTTTCACAGCTCCCTATTGGACTCCTTTTATCCAATCACCACCAAACAGTGGCAAATAGCAGCAGACAAGTTAAGGTCACTTGGTCTATAGTACTGGCAGGTTTCGAATAAAGGCGGAGCTTTGGGAGCATGGCGAAATTCACCATCACGCCATGGAAATACGTTTGTCTCTCATTTCTTCAATCATTGTGACATTGCCACACAATTTCTGATGAGTGATCCTACTCTGACCCCTAATATAACTGGACAGCTGAAGTTTGTGGGCGTGGCCTATTTTCCGAAACAGTGCCCCCTAGGACCATTAAAACAGTCAGCCCCAAGCCATGCTTTGACTGAGGATCACAAAATTTGGCACACTAATGTAGTGTCTCAGGACCTACAAAAAAGTCTCTTGGAGCCAAGCGCAATGTCGCACAGGAGGTCGGCCATTTTGGTGCAATTACTCAATTTAGTGGTTTTCGCACACGTTATTAGGAGAATTATATCTCCTCGCCCTTTCCACCGATCACCTTCAAACTTCTGCTATATACTCTTAAGACATAGAGGAAAAAATTCAACCGTCGGATTTTAAATAAGTATAAAGGTATGGGCGTGGCTAAGCCTCAAACTTTGACCAGTCGCCATTACTTTATTTGACTTAACAACTCCCATGTGCATGATCACATCAATTTCATACTTTGTCTGTGTGATCACTGACCACATCTGAAGACAGTGACAATGTGGACAGCTGACATCACCTAAGCCCCGCCCCCTGACTACAGGAAGTCTATTGTTTTATGGTGAACTTCCCATATTTGTCCCCTCTAATTTAGTCAAGATGACACTAAGGTCATGCACTGTCTTCATGATGTTGTAATGACCATTCAGATCTGATAGCTTTTCAGAAAGTGAGGGGCTTTGATGCCATGGCGATTTCTGGCGTGACGCTGTGACCTTACGTTTGACTGTAACTTCCACAAACAGCCTCCGATTTGCCCGAGACTGAACATCACATCACCAGTGTGGTAAAGATAGAGTATCTCCTAGGGGTGAGACATGTAATGGTGGGCTCAGAAGGGATGCTGAGTCAGGGTGAGGTGTGGACGAGGAGGCCTTTCACGGTTTCCGGTGTTGGGGTGGCTGACTTTCTGTTCCGCCAGGCATGCCCTGGTGCCCTCGGCTGCCGGCCAGGATGGAAAAGCGCGGAGCCGGGTTTGGAGAGCGTCGGGGATGGAGCGGAGGGGGTGCGGACAGAGGGCGAGCAGCTTCGCTGCGAGGGCCGAACGACGCTGCTTGCAGCTTTAATATGATTTATTTTTGTTACAAAACACACAATTAACTTAGAATATGTGATTATTGTTAATTTTATTTATTTTAATAAAAATTAAAAACACTGGGGAAACTGGGAGGGTGGCGCCCTCTACTGGCCAGCCACCACTGTGTGACAGGTGAAGACAAAACCAGTGACAATGATCTAAGTGTGAGGCATCATCGTTTTAATCTGCTCCAGCAGCTAAGTAAACTGTTTAAGATAATGTTAGCTTGGTATGTTAGCTTCCATTGCTACCATTGTTATCAGCTAATGGTGCATTCGCTTTCTCCTCGGAAATTCTAACTTCCCAGTAGGAAAAATCTAATGAAAAAAGACGGCAAAAGGAATGAAGATACACAGTAAATTTAGTTCACAGTAAAGCTGTTTGCTTCAGTTTAATTATCAGCTTATAAAACTACAAGGACGATGTTAAAATACAAACAGTTGTATGTCATTTATTGTGATATATATCAAATATTGTTATATATTGAGAAAATATATATATTTAATTATAAAAGAGAATTAAAATAATAATCACTGAAAAGTATCGAAAATTGGTACCGTTAAGTACCGGTATCAATTCCTAGGTACCTGAAATTAGTACCAAATCGATTCAAATGTCAAAGGTACCCATCCCTACATACAACACAACATGAGAATAGTAATTGTAAAACGTGTATTTTATAGCTTTGTTGGCTATAGGGGCGCGTTCACGAGTATAATCAGACTTGTTAATGTATGGAATTAAGTCTGGATTATGTCTCTCATTATGTGAAATCAATTCTAGGCTCTACAAGGTGTATCCGTGTGTGTGAGAAACCAAGCTAAAGGCCTGTTACATTTTCTTAGCATGTGTGTGTGTGTGTGTGTGTGTGTGTGTGTGTGTGTGTCCAGGCAGCCTTTTAGCCCCCTGAACCGTGATGCCGTAAATTAGTGATGTGCCTTCACTCTGCTAATATGGCCTAATGATTCATGTTGTGGATATAACCTTTTTTGACCTTGAAAGGTGTTGGGAGTTGAGTGTATGTTATCTTTTATCCTCTGTGGAGTTGGTCCAGATGCTATAAGCAAATACATAAGACATCTTGTCCGACAACAAGGGGATGCCCATTTGACCCTGGGCAGAAGAAGAGGAAGATCATGTGACCAGACGTGGAGCCCCAGAAGCAGGGGTGTTGCCATGGAGATGCAACCCCTGAAGAATGCAGAGGGGAGGAGGACAGAGTGAATAAAAGAGAGTTGCTGAGTCTGTGAAGGGAATTGCCTTTGATGGGAAGAGTGTGTGAGGTAGAGAGATGGAAAGAAGGAAGCTTTTGCTTTGAGCTTTTTGTCTGTGATAATCTGACCTAGTGTCATTCTTGGAGAGCTTATTCAGCTCAACTTTGCTATAACTCGGTTTATTGGTAAAGAGTTGTTTCACTTTTTAACCCGCTGTGTCAGGGTTTCGTTTGGATTATTACTCTGTTTTCATCTGTGTGAAATAAAACCTAGTTCCTCGGATTCGTGGAACGAAAAAAGGATTTACGAGTGGGGTCTCCTCCTGCCGGTAACCGAGCAACGGTGAGATGCTGGTTATAAATGCCATCCCTAGGTGTCATTGATATGTTTTTCCTCCATCCTAGGCTACAGGTAAAGTCAGTTGTCTCCTCGACATAAAAGGAAGAGCTGGCAAGGGTCTTAACCTGAAGTGTACATAAGCCTCATGGACTGAGGGTGTGTGTAGGTGTGTTTGAGCCTCCTAATTTCTACATCAAGGTAACTTTGTCAGAATTAGAAGCCCTGGATATTTTGGTGATTGCTAATCAACTCTCCACAGAGTAAAGGTGTTTGTTGGTAATTAATGTCATGCTCACTATACCGATTACAAGTCAAACCCTGAGATTTTAAAACATCTACACTAAGAGTGGGAGCTAGCCCGGTAAATTGACTTGTAACAAAGATGAAGAAAGAAATAAGGAAGAAATAATGAGAATAAAATTAAAAAAATATATATTAAGAATAACAATCAATGTAGAAGAGCCTGAGGAGGAGGTTTAAAGCACCCCAGAACTGCCGTTGACATAAACAACAATAAACAAAACAGAACAAACATAGTTGGGATGTTTCTGGATAAGAATGTGTTCCACTTTAACATCATCTTCACCGCAGCACCGATACTTATTACAGCTGTTTTCTGCATCTCTAGGAATGACCTAACATTTACAACATTCTATTGTTGATGTTTGACCACTGCGGATCTGTTCCATACGACTGAATTAGGTTGTGAGGAGCTGAACTAAGAACAGAGAGGAGACAGAACTGTTGTGAGACTCCTGCATTTACACAAGCTCAGATTAAAAAAATATCTAAATAATAAAAGTAATACAGCAGCAGGCAGCATCCACCTCACAGGACTTTGTTTCATCAGCGCCAGATCTTTAGTGACAGATCCAGGCTTAGCTTTCAATAATATATTACTATAATAATTATCATATAATGAACAATTACATTAATCCACCAGGATTACATGACTGTTGCACACACGACGGCTCGATTTCTATTTTATGTTTCTGCTTCCATTTAATTATCTTAGAGATTATAATAAAGTAAACAACAGTGTGTGTGTGTGTGTGTGTGTGTGTGTGTGTGTGTGTGTGTGTGTGTGTGTGTGTATGTTTAACTTTTTATTCAGCTTTTAGCAACTTTTGAGGTTTGTCATCTTATATCATTTTTTATTTTTATAATGGAAGCTTTACTAATATCGATTCCAGCTAAACTAAACAAATCGAGCATTTGACTCCTCAGATGTTGAGCTTCTTTGGAAACTCAAATAATAAACACTTTCTTTTTTATAATGAAAGTTTTTATGATTCTAGCTCCCATAACAGCCAGTCTCCTGTAGGACTTACGTAGATCATCCATGCTGCGTATCTCTCCTTCAGGTTGAACAGCACTGCAGGTTCATGGAGGTGAGTCATCATCACCATGTCTTCTATCTTATCAAACTTTGGAGGGTTCGTCAGAAACACTTGGTCCCCCTTGATGATTAAAGTCTGGTGATCAAGCAGAAATGTTAGCTAGAAATATTTCTCTAAGCAGTTTATTAAAGAAGGAGATGTCAAAGGGTGAATATTCACCCAGTGGAAAATAAACATGCTCTCATGTATTTCAAATGTATTCCATCCTGCCAATATATCCTCCTGGGACCCCTTAGACAACACGACGTTTCATTCTGTTCAAGTTACACCTGTGTTTATTATTATTATTATTATTATTATTATTATTATTATTTGCTATTGGTTTAAATTTAACATTTTTCTTTTAACTTTTATATTTTTTATTCTGACTTACTCAAAACTAAGATTTTTATCTTCATGAATAGCAACAGAAAATAAAAAGACACAGAAAAACAAAAGAGCTTGAATCTCAGGCAGATAATTAAAGCATTCCTTGTTTTTTATCCCATCAGTACAGTTTTTTTTTATGTATTAAATTGCCTATATTCATACATTTTATGCACATTTCCTAAAGGCTGTTTACTTTAAAAAAGGTTATTTTGTTTAATCAATGGCAAAATTGAGGGGAGAATGCATTAAATTGATACTCTGAAAAGCAGAATTAATCATGTAGAGTTTATTTTACATTACATAAATTACATAGATTTAAAAAATCCGATTCAAGTAGAAATAAGCTAATAGTCAAAACAATCATTGACTTGTTATCTAGTGTTTTAAATAAATTAATAATTAATAAATACATTACAATAATGGTTTAAAGTTAAATACTTTGAAGATCAAAATCAAAATTTTTGAATAATTTTTAAAAATCTGACAAATTTTCCTTCAGATTTCCCTACTGATTCACTTTAAAGTTTATTCTCTGGGTCTGTTTCTTTGAGTGTAACCCTCTCATCCACTTACTCTGTCATCAGCAGTCTTCACAGTTACTTGGCCGATGTCTCGGTTCTGGATCTCGGCCTTGACATACAGCTCTTTCTCATCACTGATGAAGCACGCTGTCCTGCTGTCAAACGGCATTTATTTTTAAATGTTGATACAATGACACATTAGAAAATCGTCAATGAATTTTAAACACATTTATAACATTTATAATATAGTAAAAACTGTTTAAAGCACTCCTTACAATATTAACTTAAATATAATAAAGAATATTCCAAAAGTGCCCTAAAAACCACATGGACCTGACACTCAAGTAGCACACTGTCATGTTCCTGGGCAGAGGTGAGTCACACCTTCTCCTCTCACCAGACTCTGAGCTAATTCTCCACAGGTGAGGAGCAGGGGGAGCGGCAGCTGCAGGAGATTTCCCAATCAGGGACGCGGGTTGAAAAGGAGGATGGAGACACATCACTTTGCCGGATGATTGCACCAGTTTAGGTAGCACCAGCCACTCGACTCTGAACTTTGATCTTGTTAATTCGTGTTTTGACTCGCCTTCGACTAGTGGATTTATGACCTTGGATTGTATTTTGGATTTGGAATTGGATTATCCCTTACGCCTGTTTTTGTCTCGCTCAGGATCATCTCATCATCTACTCACCCTCGCTGTCTTCGTTTTCTGGAACATACTCATCACGTCCCATCCTCCTCCGCCGTTCCTGTTTGGCCTTCCCTCTGCTACCTCACCCCTCCTGGATCTCTCATCCTCTGCCCAGCGTCCTCCCCGGCTTCCCCTCCTCTACTGATTAACCTGAGCACCTCAGAGACTCGAGCCGTATTGCTCATCCCACAGGACTTCCCTGTGCGGTTTCAGTTCCCGTTTTTATAATAAAGACATTTTACTTTACTGCTTTGGACTACGTGTGCTGATTCTGCATGTCTTGGGTTAGACACTTACCTCGAGCCATGACAGAATCATCCGGCCACACATCTAATCCAGCGGAGTCAGCACTCGCGGATCTGGCTAGCCGGATGTCCCAACAAGAGCAGACACTTCCCGTCCTCATGGAGCAGCTGAATATCACCAACCAACGTTATCAACGTTTGGAGACCGTCCTGCAGCAGCTTCAGGAGCAGCTCTCCTCTACAGCCTCGGGTTCCGTCCCCGCTCCAGCGACAGCCGCCGCTCCGGCGTTCGGAACAGAACCACACGCACACGCCTCGGGAGGTGTGGTTTCACCTGGACCGGAGGCGCTCGGCTCTCCGGAAATCACCCACTTCCGTTCGGCTCCTCCTCGGCAATGTCCGACCTTCTCCGGTGAATTCGAGGATTGCTTTGGGTTTCTGCTACAGTGCCGCCTAGCGTTTGAAGACTCCCCGAGGTCTTTTCCTACTGACTCAATGAAGATCTCGTTTATTGTTGGACTACTTAGAGGCAAGGCGCTTCGGTGGGCGGAGGCTAAGAGCAGAAATCCTAATTTCCTGTCTGGTTCTTAACCAGATTTTCTGGAGGATTTTAAACTGACTTTTTGCAGTTCAGAGACCACCACTGACATCAGAAAAAGACTGTTGCACCTCTCGCAGGGAAGAAGGTCAGTGGCCGACATGTCTCTGGAGTTTAGGACCTTGGCTGCAATGACATCATGGGGAGACGATGCCCTTAAAGCAGCATTCATCGAAGCGCTGAACGATCGGGTAAGGAACCAGCTGGCTCTGTGCCCCGAGCCATCAACCCTGGACGGACTGATCTCATTATGCATCTCTATCGACAAGAGACACAGGGAGCTTCAGAAGACACCATTCAGGGATCTGTCACCACCTGTAGCACATCGTCCATCCCATAGGTCTCCTCCTCTGGACTCACCCGAGGAGCCCATGCAGGTGGGACGTACCCACCTTACTCCAGAGGAGCGCCAACATCGTTACAGTAAAGGGTTGTGCCTTTACTGTGGAAAACCAGGACACATGGTGCACACTTGCCCTGCGGCGTCAAAAGGGGCGTGCCCACCAGTAGTTCCGGGAGTTCTGGTGGGCAGTCATTCAGGTAAAGAGACCTCCCGTTTTCTTATTGACTGTGCTTTGACTGTTAACAGTCGTCGCCACCGGACGACTGCTCTAGTAGACTCAGGATGTGAACAGTCTTTGGTGGACCCTCAACTGGTGCGGGATTGGGGACTGTCTACTGTTCCACTGCCGGAACCTTTAACAGTGTCCTCCCTGGATGGGAGGCCCCTGGCCACAATCACCCACCGGACCCAACCACTCCAGCTCCAGGTCTCAGGTAACCACACGGAGATATCTCATTATTTGTGTTTCCCTCCCCGCAGAACCAAGTAGTTCTAGGTCATTCCTGGCTTAGGGTACACAACCCGTGTTTGGACTGGAGAACAAGCCGTGTGGGGACCTGGAGTCCGGAGTGTCATCTTACCTGCCTGACCTCTGCTTCCTCTGGATCCAAGGACTCTGAAAAGACTCTTGTGGAGCCGCCCGATCTCACCCAGGTACCAAGTGAGTACCATGACTTGCAGCAAGTGTTCAGTAGAGATCAAGCAGCCACATTGCCACCTCACCGTCCATTTGACATTGGAATAGACCTGTTGCCAGGAGCTCCGCTCCCAACCAGCCGCCTCTACAGTCTGTCCAAACCTGAACAGGACAGTATGAGGAAATACATTACAGAGGCCCTGGCCAATGGCATAATCAGGCCATCCACCTCGCCTCTGGGAGCTGGGTTTTTCTTCGTGGCCAAGAAGGACGGGTCGCTTCGCCCTTGTATTGATTACAGGGGTTCAAATCAAATAACGGTGAAGGACAAGTACCCACTCCCCCTACTCTCATCAACCTTTGAACCTGTGCAAGATGCCACTGTTTTTACGCGGTTGGATCTCCGCAATGAATATCACCTGGTCAGAGTCCGCCAAGGTGACGAATGGAAGACAGCTTTTAAGACACCCCTGGGGCACTTTGAATATTTGGTGATGCCCTTTGGCCTCACTAATGCTCCAGCGGTGTTTCAGAGACTCGTGAACTCAGTGTTGGGGGACTACATTAATGACTTTGTATCTGTATATCTTGATGATATTTTGATTTTTTCTAGGTCCATTGATCAACACCAGAAACATGTTCGAATGGTACTCCAACGGCTGTTGGAGAACAGACTATTTGTAAAAGCCGAGAAATGTGAATTTCATGTTTCAGTAGTTAAGTTTCTTGGTTTTGTTTTAGAAAGTGGACGGCTGAGGGCGGACCCAGACAAGGTCCAAGCAGTGACTGAGTGGCCTACCCCTGCCACCAGGAAACAACTGCAGCGGTTTCTTGGCTTTGCAAACTTTTACAGACGGTTTATCCGCAATTACAGCCAGACCGCAGCCCCTCTGACAGCTCTAACCTCTGTTGTTAAGCCCTTTTCCTGGTCTCCAGAAGCCGAAGCTGCATTTAGGACTCTGAAGAGGAGGTTCACCGAGGCCCCAGTCCTCTCCAGACCAGACCCCAAGCAGCAGTTCACTGTGGAGGTGGACGCCTCTGACACCGGGGTTGGCGCAGTCCTCTCTCAGGTATCCCCAGAAGACCACAAACTTCATCCGTGTGCCTTCTTCTCACGGCGCTTGACACCCACCGAGAGCAGGTATGACGTGGGGGACAGGGAGTTACTGGCAGTAAAACTGGCTTTGGAGGAGTGGAGACATTGGCTGGAGGGGGCTGAACTACCATTTATCATTTGGACTGATCATAAAAACCTGATCTATCTCAAGGAGGCAAAGAGACTGAACCCTCGACAGTATAGGTGGTCTTTGTTCTTCTCCCGCTTTAACTTTGTTTTGTCCTATAGACCAGGATCAAAGAACACAAAGCCTGACGCTCTGTCTCACCAGCACTCCTCTGAAGATGAGACGGCTCCTAGCACCATCTTGCCTGCCTCCTGCATCGTTGCTGGAGTAACATGGCCCATAAGAGACCAGGTCCTGGAGGGCCTTAAGGTGGATCCTGGGCCAGGTAACGGACCCTCCAACAGACTGTTTGTTCCCCAGGCACTACGAGGAAAGGTTATTCACTGGGCTCACACCGGGAGGTTTTCAATCCACCCTGGAGTAGGACGTACTGTTGCTCTGATCAGGCGATCTTTCTGGTGGCCCTCCCTCTACAGAGACGTGAAGGAGTATGTGTCGGCCTGCCACGTCTGTGCCCAACAAAAAGGTACCAATCAGTCTCCAGCAGGCCTACTCTGTTCCCTACCAGTGCCGTCCCGTCCTTGGTCCCATATTGCCTTGGACTTTGTTTGTGGGTTGCCACCTTCGCATGGTTTTAGTGTCATTTTAACTGTTGTCGACAGGTTCTCCAAAGCCTGTCATCTAGTGCCGTTAAAGGCTCTCCCTACATCTGCCGTCACGGCCCAGCTTTTAATTAAACATGTCTTTCGTCTGCATGGGATCCCAACAGAGATCCTCTCTGACCGAGGCCCCCAGTTCGTGTCTCGTGTCTGGAGGGAGTTTGCCACCGCCTTGGGAGCCCAGGTGGCTCTGACCTCGGGGTTTCATCCGCAGACCAATGGACAATGCGAGCGGATGAACCAAGAGTTGGGTGCCATGCTTCGCTGCGTCTGCGCCACCAACCCATCCACCTGGAGTGAGCATTTGGCTTGGGTCGAATATGCCCATAATAGCCATGTCTCCTCCGCCACAGGTCAGTCTCCCTTCGAGTCCTCCCTCGGATATCAGCCCTCTCTGTTCCCCCTTCATACAGATGCCACCATCACCACTCCTCAGTTCCTTCGTCGGGCCCGCTGCACTTGGATCACCACGAGGTCGGCTCTTCAGCGGACCGCGGAAAGGAATCAGCGACTGGCTGACCGACACCGTCGTCCTGCTCCCACCTACTCTCCCGGTCAAATGGTCTGGTTGTCGTCCAAGGATGTCCCGCTGAAGGCGACCACCAGGAAGTTCTCTCCTAGGTTCCTTGGTCTCTTCAAGGTCACGGCGGTCCCTAGTCCGACGACCGTGCGGTTGGAACTCCCGTCGTCTCTTCGGATCCATCCTGTGTTCCATGTCTCCCTGATCAAACCCGTCGTTTCCAGCCCTCTGTGCCCGGTTCCGGCTCCGCCTCCTCCTGCTCAGCTCTACAAAGGGGGGCTGGTATACAAGGTGCGGCGCATCCTCGACTCTCGCCCCCGTGGTCGGGGTCTTTAATATTTGGTGGACTGGGAGGGGTACGGCCCGGAGGAACGCTCCTGGATTCCCCGGTCCAACATCGAGGACCCCTCTCTCATCTCGGACTTCGAGGCCTCCAGATCCGGTGCTAGGACGCCGGGGGGCGTCCGTTGAGGGGGGGGCACTGTCATGTTCCTGGGCAGAGGTGAGTCACACCTTCTCCTCTCACCAGACTCTGAGCTAATTCTCCACAGGTGAGGAGCAGGGGGAGCGGCAGCTGCAGGAGATTTCCCAATCAGGGACGCGGGTTCAAAAGGAGGATGGAGACACATCACTTTGCCGGATGATTGCACCAGTTTAGGTAGCACCAGCCACTCGACTCTGAACTTTGATCTTGTTAATTCGTGTTTTGACTCGCCTTCGACTAGTGGATTTATGACCTTGGATTGTATTTTGGATTTGGAATTGGATTATCCCTTACGCCTGTTTTTGTCTCGCTCAGGATCATCTCATCATCTACTCACCCTCGCTGTCTTCGTTTTCTGGAACATACTCATCACGTCCCATCCTCCTCCGCCGTTCCTGTTTGGCCTTCCCTCTGCTACCTCACCCCTCCTGGATCTCTCATCCTCTGCCCAGCGTCCTCCCCGGCTTCCCCTCCTCTACTGATTAACCTGAGCACCTCAGAGACTCGAGCCGTATTGCTCATCCCACAGGACTTCCCTGTGCGGTTTCAGTTCCCGTTTTTATAATAAAGACATTTTACTTTACTGCTTTGGACTACGTGTGCTGATTCTGCATGTCTTGGGTTAGACACTTACCTCGAGCCATGACACACACATCAGAAAACACGTGATGTGCATCATGAAGCCTCATCTCCAACACCAACAGGAAGCTTCATACTAAAGAGAACCAGGGTTTGCATAGAAATACATTTTAATACCACAGGTATTAATATTTGAAAATGACTCAAATTATATTTTTAATAAATGAAATATAGTTGAAAGCAAAAAATGAAATGTACTTGACTGTTGGTAATTATCTGTGACCTATCTGGAACCAGACTGAAACACATCTTGAACCCATCTCAGTTTAGCATCTGTGAATCATAAAGAAGACGCATGTAAAGCGACTTTAGGAATGAGGAAAAACTGAAACATAATCAGCACACTTTCTTGCCAAAATTACACAAATCTGAGAACTCCATCTTTCAGTTCTTTTTAAAACACAGAAAAGGTTTAATTACCTGCAACGTAAAAAGAACTGAAAGATGGAATTTGAAACCAAACACAACAAGAACACACCAAAGAAATCTGAAAACTCTTTACCTCCGGACGCTCAGATAGAGACATCCATTTTGTCGTAGCATCTTCATGCCCAGTGTGACTAAAAATCAAAACTTGCCCAATTTCCTCAAAAAGGCTCAAAAGAGTTGTCTCAAAGTATTTTACAATAGGGGTACATCTTTTTTTTTTTGCCTCCACCTTCAGACCATTTCTTTCTCTCCAACACAAATCTCTGAAGGACTCACAGCATTGACGGCTTCAGCAACGCTGTGCCACCCCGTGGATTTTCTCTTATTTGTTTTGCAAAAGCACTTCCTTTCATTTCTCCACCTCACCCACAGGTACCTCAATTTCTGCTTGGGAAATTGCGCTTCCTTAATCTGTGGTCACGAGCGAAACGCTGCAACAAGCCCTTCTTGTGTATATGCATGAGATCCACAAGGCACTTTGCATTGACCATTTATAGCAGTAAGTGGGCGTGGTGAGGGCGGGATGTGACTAAAATGCAGCTGAGCACATTCCAAGGTAGTTTCTGATTCATAAAGCGGAGATTGCCTGAAGCTGTGCATACTCCATGTTTGATAGGTCACAAGCCTACTTGGCATAAGTACATTTTTGTTGCTGAGCTTAAGTACGGTTTTAGTAAGGATTCTACGAAACGTTTTATGGATGAAACCCCAGTTCCTTAGGCCACCAAAACAGATCCCCTCAACACCTTGGCTGTGCCTAGAAATCCTGTCCATAAAAGTTATGAACAAATTGACAGACGGCAGTAGCTCAGGAGGTAGAGCGGGTTGTCCAGTAATCAAAAGGTTGCAGGTTCGATCCCAGCTCCCACCAGAAATTGCTGCTGTTCTGTCCTCGGGCAAGATACTTAAACCAGTTGGCCTGCTGCTGGTGATTACCAGCATTTGGCAGGCCTCGCATCTGTCAGAGCACCCCAGGGCAGCTGTGGCTACATCCTAATTTATCCCCACTAGCATGGGAATGTGGGTGTGATTGGGGGAATCACTGATTGTGTTGTGTAAAGCACCTTGGGGAGTTGAAGCAGAGTTGGGGAATTGTGGAATCAACATGTCATCTCCTTGTTGTGTTTTTTTTCACTACTTTGCTATCTGTCTGAGATGTAACACACAAATTTTCCCACTGTGGGATCAATAAACTCTCATCTCAACGGCATTAAATTAGCCTCTGAGAACAAAGTTAGTAACCTTGGTGTTATCTTTGACCAGGACATGTCATTCAAATCCCAAAGTTAAACAGGTTTGTAGGATTTTCTTCTTCCACCTCCAGAATATTGCTAAAATTAGAAGCATTCTTTCCAGGAGAGAGTCTGAAAAATTAGTTCATGCATTTGCTACCTCAAGACTGAATTGCTGTAATTCATTACTATATGAAGTCCACAGAATGTAGTTAACTCATTAGCTGCCATTTGTGACAAAAGTCATCATTTGCATTTTTTATCGAGTGGGCGTCGGAACGAGCCCCCACATCATAAGAATAAACATCTCAGCTCTAAAGCCGATCTTCTTCAATGTACGTCACACGTCACGTGATCAGGAAGCCAAGGGCATCAGTTTGTTTTCAGAATTGCTGGGGACAATAACCATACACTTGAGTGGGGTTTAAAAATTGCTGGGGACAATAAAGTAGGCTAGCACAGGGGTCGGCGGCTCTGGAACCGCATGCGGCTCTTCCATCCATCTGATGCGGCTCTCTGTGCTTGTGAAATAATGAATGGATATTTAAATAAAAAGCTTTATATTTTACTGCATTAATTTTACATCTGTAAGCTAATTCTAAATGTAAAGATTGTCTGCGTAAACCTGAACAGTTCCGACCCGGTCTTACTGTGAGACCGGGTTGACGCGTCACGCTTGTGCGTAATCATATCGGCGCTTCTGAGCTGCTTTCTGACCTTCCCCACCTACAAAGTTTAATTACAACAATCAAACGTGACAGAGCCTGGATTTGTATTCTGAACAGTCTAAACATGTTTTAAAAAGAAACGTAGGACAAAAATGGCACCTGCTCAATAAAACCACCAACAGGGTGAAAAATACCAAAAATTGTCGGCAGAGACGGGCTACTACTTCTGGATCCACTTTATATAAATCGTTTTATTGATTATCGTCTAATGAAAGATAATTAACACGTACATGAGCGATCAGGCGCGTTGCAAGCTTTTCAAAAGTGTGGGGGATGTTGTCTGTGCCTAAAATAATTTCATGTTATTCATCTTGTTAGTTTAATTTCCGTAATAGCGGAGCAGGTGCGAATTTTAGACGCGTCACGCATGTCTCCATTTCAAACATGTTTAAACTGTTCAGAATACAAATCTAGGCTCTGTCTCGTTAGATTGATGTAACTAAAGTTTGTACTGAAAGAAACTTTACATTAAACCATGTTGAAAAGTAAAGGATCCGATTAAATAGTTTCCCCCTCATTTACAGTCAGTACAGTGCAGTGCGCACGGCTCTGGGGTTAATCAAGTTTAATTGTAACATTAATGTGTTACTGGACACGCTGGTCTGGTTGGTTAGACCAGTGTTTGAAGTGGAAAACACACACACACACACACACACACACACACACACACACACACACACACACACACACACGCACACACACACACACACACACACACACACCAATTAAAATAATGCTGATAGCGTGGACTAGAAGACAGGTGATGGTTTATGTATTCAAATGATGATCAGGCTGCTGTAAAATGTAATCTCCATCCACATCCAGAAACAATCATCCTCTATTCTTTCTCTAGTTGCTCTGCTCTTGTCTGGGCTGATCAGCTGATGGTGCGCGCGGCACGCCTAACTAGCGGCTGATGCACATTTTACGCATTTGGAGAGGTGGACTGGATGCTTTGCGTTTACTGGAAGATGGTTCACTTAATGCACGGTTGTAGACTAAATATTAATGACAAATGAATGAAAATTAAATTGTGAGTTTTTACTTCATATTTTAGAAATAAAAATGACGGGGGAACACATTTATGACGTCTTTTTAAACTAAATTTTCTAGCGCGACCTGCCTGCTTCACTTAAGTCACTGCTTATTAAGGTCCGTCCAAAATTACCGTGGCCCATCCAAAAATGAAAACCTGGCGCCGCGCCAGTTATAAACCTCTGCAAATTGTTGTTCTTCACTTTATCAAACTCAGACTTTGTACAGCTAATGTCAAGATGTAAAATTATGAATTCAGTCGAGCTCTTCCATTGAGAGAGAGAGAGAGAGAAGTTTAATGAGAAATTAAAATCAATAGTACAATATAATATAACAAAGAAACATTTGCAGGTTTACAAGCAAACACACAACTTACACAATGCTAAGAATGGGCGCAGGCAGAAGCATAAGCTTATAAGCCCAGCCCCCCAAACCCTTTGAACTTAAACAAAATTTTAGAATAGCATACCGATTCCATAATTTTTACATCATGTTTGAAATGTATGGGAATATATTCAAATCCCCATTCTAGCTTCATAAAAAAAAAAGACCTTTAATGTTTTATGCATTTTTTCATTGACTTGATTCATAATATTTAATCACATTTGATTTAAACATACCCTTAAACTTTACCATTGTTGAACAATCTTTTTGCTCCTGGTCTAATTTATTCCACACATCAACCTCAACACAAGAAATACAAAGTTGTTTCATTTTAGTTCTTACTTTAGGCTTTCTAAACATTTTATACCCTCTGAGATCATAAACACTCTCTCTGATTCCGTCCCTCCCTCTCCTGCTCTCCTGGAAACCCGACATCGGCTGGGAGGTGAAGAAGGAGATGAGGCAAACAGAGTGAGTGCGACGTAAAGAAACCAGACTGGTATGGAGGTGAGCAAAACAGCTGGAAAAGTGTGGGTGTTGAATCCCCCACGGGTGCGATGCCCCCGGCTGCTGTCACCTGTTGTGAGCAGCGCTCTGCTGTCTGAGGGTAGGCCCCGCCCGCAACGCTGCGGCTGCTGCGGTGTTTTCTTTACCGTGGGAAATGGGTAATAATGGCTCTTTGATGGGAACAGGTTACCGACCCCTGGTATAAGATCTGAGCTGGTAAAACAAAAATCCTCATCAGCAGGCTTTTTTGAAAGTGGGGGGGGCACAGCTGCCAATCACGAATTTTGCCGGGGACACGTTAAAATGACGCCTATGTACACATCTGACGGTCTGTCATTTTTGAGAGACCTTTTCATCACGATTCACAGCTCTGCTGTTGAATTTCTGCCTCTGAATGAAAAGTGAACTTACCTCAGGCGAATGACACGCCTTTGTTTGACCTTAACCAATCAGAGTGAGTCATGGTAATATATTAGTGCCCCACTTGTTTTCACCTGTGTGTGAGCAAACATGGCATCGGCCGCGGCTGAGAGCGACAACGAGGTTTTCGTTCCGAAGAGAAATGCCTCGTCCATTATATGGAACTGGTTTGGTTTTTCACCAGACGACAAAGAGCAATGAAACGTCATTTGCAAAGTTTGCAAGGAGTGTGTCAAGGCAAGTGATGGCAACACCACAAACTGTTAAATCGAAGCAGGACCTCTTCCCTGACCTGGAAAAAAAATTATACACTTTTCCTTTTCAAATCAAAATCAAATCATGTTTATTTGTATAGCATATTTAAACGCAACAATGTTGCCCAAAGTGCTGAACATAGACATATAAAAACCTTAAAAAATAAAAGCAGTCAAGTAAAAACACAATAAAACATAAAAAACAATACATAAAAAATCAGGCATAAGAAATGATAAAACACAGGACCACCAAGTCATCAAGGAATAGTGAAAGCTGTTGAGTAAAAGTAAGTTTTCAGTAGCTTTTTAAAAATGGCAACAGATGACGCCTGCCTAATGGAGATAGGCAACATATTCCACAGAGTTTGTGCTGCCACAGAGAAAGATCTAAAACCTCTTTTCTGTAGTCTTACCCTAGGCACACTCAACCTACTCTGGTCAGCCGAACGCAATCCACGAGATGGAACAAATGGCACGAGGAGTTCACATCAATAACCAGGAGCAAGTTCATTCAAACATTTGTAAGCTAAAACCAAAATCTTTAACTGCACACAGAACTTAACTGGGATCCAATGCAGAGGGGCAAGAACTGGAGTAATATGATCAAACCTACATGTGCCAGTCAGTGCGGGAATTGCAACAGGTCCTGGATGTGGTCACACAGGAAATAAATAAATTTAAAAAATGTTTTGATGTAAATAAACTGTCAATAAATTTAGAGAAAACAAAATTTATGTTGTTTGGTAATGAAAGTAGATACAATGAATTAGATATAGTAATTAATAATGTAAAAATTGAGAGAGTATATTAAATAAAATTTCTTGGGGTGGTCATAGACAGCAGGATCTGTTGGAAGCCACACATCAAATATGTTAGGGGGAAGCTTGCACGGGGCATTGCTATATTGGGGAAAGCTAAGTATATTTTTAATCAGAAAGCACTTTATATATTATACAATACGATGCTACTGCCATATTTGAGCTATTGTGTAGAGGTCTGGGGAAACACGTACAAAAGTAATTTACAAATAATAACGACAATGCAGAAAAGAGCTATCAGATTAATAACAAATGCAGGATATTTGGATCACACAAATGAACTTTTTATTAAAACACGGACAATGAAGTTCCAGGACTTGGTTAAATACAAAACAGCACAAATAATGTATAAAGTAAGAAATAAATTAATGCCTGATAAAATACAGAAACTGTTCACAGAGAGAGAAGGAGGATATAACCTGAGAGGGACACTAAACTTAAAGCTACATAAGTTTAGAACAACATTAAAACAGATGTGTATCACAATAATAGGGGTTAAATTATGGAACAATTTAGAAGAAGAAATCAAAGTAAGTACAAATATAAATGTGTTTAAAATGAATTATAAAAAACATATTCTGAACAAGTATATAGTGGAAAATAGATGATTTATGTGGGTGTCCTTTATTCCAAGGAAAAGTAAATTGTATCAATTGTAAAAAGATGTTTTTTTTCTTTTTTGTTTTTTTTTTCCATATAATTTGGTGGTTTTTTGGTGACTTGTACCATTTTGTTTGTTTTAATGTAGGTTTTGTTAGATTTAAGTAAACAAGTAAAAATTACTTGTATAAAGGGGTAGGGATATATAAGTTTCCACTTCAGCCTACTCCTTTTCAAACACAGAAGGGATGATATGTATTTTTTCTGTTTGTGGTACTTTTTAAAAAATTATGTATGTTTTCTTTGTTTGAAATAAACTAAACTAAAGGAGACAGGCTGCAGCCTAGCAATACATCCATGATTAATACCCAAGAAAAGACTATTGCAGTAGTCTAAATGAGATGTTATAAATGCACGGATAAGCTTCTCAAAGCCATTCCTAGTCAATAAGGATTTAACCAGTGTTGTGCCCAAATGCGTTCATTGAACGATCGTTTGTGAATTTGTTCGTTTTTTTCGTGAAAGCGAACTAAACTCTTTCGTATTTTGCCTGACGAACGTAAAAGTGAGTGCGTTCATCCTGGCGTGCGTGAACGGGTATATGAACAAGTTCTACAGTAGAGCCCTGTGGGACCCCATATTTCAGGAGAGCATCACTCGAGCAAAAGCTACTAATCTTAACAGTCACATACCTGTCAGACAGGTAGGAACTCATCCATGAGAGGGCTGAACCAGAGAGACCGACAAACTTCTCCAGAGAATCGAGAAGTATGACATGATCAAGAGTATCAAAAGTGGCGATCAGATCTAAGAGTAATAAATAGACTGTGTCACCCGCATCAGTATACTAATAAATATCATTGAGCACTCTCACTAGTGCAGTTTCAGTTCTATGCTTTGCTCTAAAACCTGATTGAAAAACTTCTAAAATGTGGTTATCATCTAGAGAGGGTCAGACAATCGCTTAAAAACGACGTTCTCAAGAACCTTGGAAAGAAATGGCAGGGTAGAAATGGGTCAATAATTGGATAATATCGAGACATCAAGACCGGGTTTCTTGAGAAGGGGTTTGATTACAGCTCTTTTCAGACTCTTTGGAACGTCCCCAGACTGCAGACTAGAACTGATTACACTATGAACCATAATAGAAATTGCTGGCCAAACATCCTATACAATAGAGGATGAAAAAATGTCAAGCACAGAGCTAGATGGTTTCATGCTCCCAACTATTTCATCCAACATAACTCGGGATACAGACTGATATGTCCTAGTGTGCTTGTTCAGGTGGACCAACAGGAGTCTCTCCAGGACCTTCATGATGTGGGATGTCAGGGCAACCGGTCTGTAGTCGTCACTGACTGATGGGCGAGTTTTCTTTGGAACTGGAACAAGGCAGGATGTCTTCCACAGGACTGGAACCTTCTCCTGGGCCAGGCAGAGGTTGAAGAGGTGCTGCAGAATCCCACAGAGCTGCTCTATACAGGCCTTCAGTAGCCTGGGGCTGACACCATCTGGACCTGCAGCCTTGCTCCTGTTCAGTCTCTCCAGCTGCCTCTTCGCCTGACTTCTAGAGACAGATAGGTGGGAGGGGGAGGTAACTGGGGCAGCAGCATCTCCTGACTTGGTTGAAGACGTATTTATAGAACCAGAAGAGTCCATGACTGTGTTAAGCTTGGTTTATGCTTGACGCATTTACTTTCCGCTTGGTGATGCGGCTCGCGGATGGAACGCGCTTCAAAACTTCCAGCGTTTATTGTTCATGCAGCTTGTCTCTGCGGTGAGCCAATATTCTCCCAAACTGTAGGGGGCAGCATGGAGCTCTACTACATGCATCCAACACTACACCATAGTAGAAGTAAAAATTACTGTTGTTTACAACATGGCATTCCAGCATTTTTTAACAGCGTCCTCGTCTTTTCTGACAGTGCGGGCTATTTCTCTCCAAGAATTATTAACAACATGTTGATCACGGTGATTTTTGAGAGCTGAATCATACAAATGTCTGTATTTATGAACCTCTGCCATACTAGTTCTTGCCAGTCCGCCATGTTTTTCCGTGTTCGACCGTCCGTGTGGATAGAAAATTTCCTAGGTGCGCAGTGCGGAAATATTGGGCCGTGCGGAGGCCAGGTGGAGGGGCGTGGTTGTTAAAATGATGCAAGTTTACCGCACGGAGCAGTGCGAACCTCGCGGACGCGTCAAGCATAAACCAACCTTTAGAGGACAAAAGAGCTGGCGTGTGACAGGAAAATGTTGGATCAGAGGAGGATAGGATGTCTGATTGGCTGGGGACAGGCGAGGAGGATGCTGGGTTTGTTCCTGAACTGAACCTATTGAAGAACTTGTTCAGTTCATTGACTGTGTCCAGGCTGTCATCTGTGCAATCCTTCCTCTGGTTGAAGCCTGAAAGAAAATCATGTTTCTTTTGTGAAAATCTACTGACTGATGCACAGATCTGCACAATAAATTATATACTATATAGTGATTATTAATTACGTGAAAAAACATGATACCAGTCTGGGGGATTGTTGTTTTACTGGACCAAATCTGGGGCAGCTAAGATTGTGTCACGTGTCTTTTATCCCTAAAATAAATGACATTGGTATAAAACTCGCTCTAGTAGCTAAGAGTACATGTCTGACCTATCAATTCATTTGTTTAAAACTAATAGTCTGTTTTTTTTGTAAAAGGACAAAGAAAAAACCTTTTGAGATTTAGTCAGCTAAAACTAATAGTAAAAAGCATTGTCGTCCTTAAGACCAAGACTAAAATTAAGATGCCCGCCAAAAACAACACTACCATCTATCCTCCCAACCTCCCTCCCCACCCCTTAATTACTTCGACTTACATAGAAGTCGACCAATGTTGGTTTTCCTTTTGCAGATGCTAATGCTGACATGTAGAGGTCACCGACATCCGAAGGTTGATACGTGCTACCACGTTTTTTTGAGCCAATTTTCATGGCTGATATCTAAACCTTTTCTACCTTATATCACTAATACTAACAGCTAACATACAAAATGTTTGAATCTGAATTTATTTTCAAAATCTGAACATAACCAACTGGTAAATCTGAATTTATGGCACTGCTCAGTGTTAAAATCAGATTTCTAACTAAAGTTAATCAAACAAACAAATTAACTAAGATTAAATATTCTAAGCTGGTTTGTTAAAAAAAAGTTGAAAATAATTTTTCAAGCACCAGCTTGGGACTAGAAACATCTAGACTAAATGAAGAGAAACTGGCAGGCCGAGATATGATTTTGAACTACAATAGAGGAATCAGGAACAATACGACTAATGCACACATGCAAGCGACTGGGAGACAAAAGAGACAGGCTGAGGCAGATGTTTTGGAAAAAAGCCTTCGAAACCAGTTCTTCTTTTTCTTTTTTGTCTTTTTTTCTTTAGTTTCCTTAAGAATTTCCTCCATTTAATGGAGTGTACCGCCTAAGACGCTTTCCAAAGTTTTTGTCTTCTCGATGTTCTCTTTTATGCCTTTAAGTGAATTTTCGTCAAATAGGACTGTCTTTTTAAGTGCATCCACAATACGTTCTGTGGACTGTTCTTGAAAGACAGTTTCTGCTATCGTCTCTGGTCTAAAATCCGATAATTGTATCTCAAAGACAGTTTCTTCAACCATCTCCACAACACAATCTTGGGTTTGTTCTTGAAAGACAGTTTCTGCTACTGTCTCTGTGCTACAGTCTGAAATTTGATCATCGAAGACAGTTTCTGCTATCGTCTCTGGTCTAAAATCCGATAATTGTATCTCAAAGACAGTTTCTTCAACCATCTCCACAACACAATCTTGGGTTTGTTCTTGAACACAGTCTTGGGTTTGTTCTTGAAAGACAGTTTCTGCTACTGTCTCTGGTATAAAATCTGATAATTGGTTTCTAAAATCTTCATTTTGGTTTTCAAAGTGTTGATTTCTGTTAGAATTGAACCTCATTTTGTGATCATTTCTAAGGGGCAATGGTTGTGAATTATGATTCCTCAGATACCTATGGTTTTGTGCCAAAGGCGGTCTCTGAAGAAAGTTTTGGGGACCAAAATGTTGATTTCTGTTAGGATTTACCCTCATTTCATGATGATTTGGGTGAGGTAATGGCTGCCATTTAGGATCCCTTGGACCTGCGTATATTCGTGTCTGAGGGGATCTGCGATGATATGGTCCCTGCCATGGCTGGACTCTGTTGTACTCACGCCATGGGCCAGGGTGAGGCCCAGAACGAACGTTTTCCATCTTCCAATGACGAATTGAATCGTGGTTCCTATTTTGTTGAGGAGAGTGATTTCCGTTGTAATAAAATTGTTCCTCATTATGATATGATCCCTGCCATGGCTGGACTCTGTTGTACTCACGCCATGGGCCAGGGTGAGGTCCAGAAGGAACGTTTTCCATCTTCCAATGACGAATTGAATTGTGGTTCCTATTTTGTGGAGGACAGTGATTTCCGTTGTAATAAAATCGTTCCTCATTATGATATGGTCCCTGCCATGACTGGACTCTGTTGTACTCACGCCATGGGCCAGGGTGAGGCCCAGAACGAACGTTTTCCATCTTCCAATGACGAATTGAATCGTGGTTCCTATTTTGTTGAGGAGAGTGATTTCCGTTGTAATAAAATTGTTCCTCATTATGATATGATCCCTGCCATGGCTGGACTCTGTTGTACTCACGCCATGGGCCAGGGTGAGGTCCAGAAGGAACGTTTTCCATCTTCCAATGACGAATTGAATTGTGGTTCCTATTTTGTGGAGGACAGTGATTTCCGTTGTAATAAAATCGTTCCTCATTATGATATGGTCCCTGCCATGACTGGACTCTGTTGTACTCACGCCATGGGCCAGGGTGAGGCCCAGAACGAACGTTTTCCATCTTCCAATGACGAATTGAATTGTGGTTCCTATTTTGTGGAGGACAGTGATTTCCGTTGTAATAAAATCGTTCCTCATTATGATATGGTCCCTGCCATGACTGGACTCTGTTGTACTCACGCCATGGGCCAGGGTGAGGTCCAGAACGAACGTTTTCCATCTTCCAACGATGAATTGAATTGTGTTTCATATTTTGTGGAGGACAGTGATTTCCGTTGTAATAAAATCGTTCCTCATTATGATATGGTCCATGCTGTGGTGTAAATCTGACACCTTGACTGCCAGAATAGTTCATCATACTTGGTCTGGGATTTTGGTTGAAATTCCTTTGAATTTTTCTGTCAGTGTAGTAATGGCTGTTTTTTTCCCAACAGGGGTTGATGGCACTGAATGCGTTGTGTCTTTGTTACAGTTCTGTGAAATTGTATGAAAATCGGTTAGCCCCTCTAGAGGTGTTGACAGGACCGCTGACTGGCTGCAACTGCTGTGCTCAGACCTATATGGAATGATGATGTCACAAAGGGACACTAGATCCAATTTGAATAGAATGTGTCCTTTCAAAATAAAATGAAGCTGAAATATTATCAAAGAATGCTTTTATTTTGAAATCCTTTTAAATGAAAATTCTAAAAACCATAGAAACCATGAATTTCTTTTAGGCTCTTTTAATTTAAACTAATATTAGCAAGGCAAGGAAAGGCAGCTTTATTTATATAGCACATTTCACACACAGAGGCAATTTAATTTGCTTTCCTCGAGCAAGAACATTAAAATCAACGTGACTGAAACTACAGTTTAAAAATTAAAAAGAAACAAAGGTTAAGGGTGAGCAAATACAGTGTAGAAGGAGCAGCATAAGAACATATTCAAAAGCTGAGGAAAACATGAAGGTTTTCAAGATTGATTTAAAGGTTTCTAGAGTTGGGGCACCTTTGAGGTCACGAGAAAGCTGATTCCCTGTGTGCAGACCTCAGAGCCCAGCTGGATGTGTACACCTGAAGGAGATCTGACGTGTATTCTGGCCCCATGCCACTTAAAATTGATTTCATTTTAGTTAATCACAGTTTATTTATTAAGGAACCTGCTGCAGCAGCAGCAAGCAGGGTTCTTACTGTTATGCACCTGGGGAGTTTTCAACATTAATGTCCTTTATTTTTCTCTATGGACCTTAATGCGGCTCGAACGGCAGCGTGCACCCCCACAAATTATACATCAAAACGAACGGCTCGGCCTTGGGAGGTGTGCTATTACTTTATAAGCGATTCGATTTAAATTGGTGAAATTATTAACAAAAAAGTTAGAAATAATTCTCATTTTGAGTGTGTGCATGTGTCAATCTGCCTAGCCAGTAAAAACTCCCACGTTTGTGTGCAGCTACTTCCTCTTCACTGAAGAAAATGATCACTTAATTAGGAACGTGCACCCACACAAGTGTTGCGTCAAAACGACTGGCTCGGTTGTGGGAAGAGTGGAATGTCATGATTTTGGGGTGCTTACCCCAACATCACCCAAATATCGTGATTTAGGCCTTTTCACCCCAACGTCACCCTAATATCATTCTTTGGCCTCTAATGCATGTGGCCACTGTCTTTTGCCAGCGGGCAGGCCCCTTTTAAAATTTCTTCAGGAATTTTCTGCTTAAACGGATTTATATCTAAAGAAGGTGGGTATCTGTATAAAATTACTACTTAAAAGGTGAATGTATTGAAATACAGTTCTACTACTTTCTGTTAGTTTTTTTTCCCAAAACCTTTTTTGGCAGTGCTGCTTCCTTTTCCTGAGTTCTCATCTTCATCAGGAGGCAGCAGAACAAACAAGAGAGAAGCAAAGTAGCTGAAGAGTTTGATGTATAATGTGTGTAAGAATGTAAATGTTGTGTCATTAAAAGACTTTAAACCGATACCAATATTTTCTTATGTTAAATTTAGTGCCGATATCGGCCAATATTAATAGTAGATTGATTATAGCGGACAGTTCATGTGTTATTTATTTATTATTCTATTGGAGGTTTCTTCCTGTTAAGGGGAGTTTTCCTTTCCACTGTCGCTACATGCTTGCTCAGTATGAGGATAGCTGTAAAGTCTTAGCCTGGCTAGCCTTCCTGTAAATGCAGAGCAACATCATTTCGCTTCAGCAAATGACTCTCCAGATTCTACGCTAGTAAAGTCTCCCAACACAAGTGACTCGATGCAATCTGTTGGGCTTCCTAACATAGCAAACGTAACTACTTGGAATATTGTACAGAACTCAGTGCACTGATCAGTAGGTTGAATTGGAATTTTTACCTTGTGAAGTGCCTTAACGTGATTCTTTTTGTGATTTGGCTCTATATAAATAAACTGAATGGAATTGAAACTAAACTGAACTAATAGGTACACGCTACACATGTCAGATGAAATAATAAATATAATTTCATTACAGTTAAAACAAGTATTGATGCCTGTTTGAGTTCAATTTTGTGTGATCTAAATTTTTATTCACAGGGAATATTTACTAAAGTTAAAGAAGTTGCTTTGTGCAGGTTTCTTAAAAATAAATCATAATAATCAAATTAGTCCGTTTTTTTTTTTTGGATGATTCTTTAAAAAGAGCAGATCCTCGAGATCCAGATCCCTTAAAAGAGCCATGAATCCCTCTCATTGCTTTTGATTCCTGTTTTCAACATTCACTAGAAAATGCATAAAACCAATGTTCTGGTAAAAATCAAACACACAAATACAATTTCCTTACTCTGTTGTTCTGGAAGGGCAATTTTCAGAAAGGTTGTTGATGCTGGCCTGAGATCTACTGGGTTTAATGTAATGGTGGCCGACCAGGCTGAAACACAGAGGATGCTGCTTCACTCACTTTATAAACTAGACTTGGCGCAACAAAACTTTTTTTCTTTGTTGTGCTCAGAATATTTTCGCTGAACTCCGGAGACCCACCAGTTCACGTGTGTCTTTTGTAGGGGACGTTATTGTCAGATCTCTGTTTCAAACATCATCTTTGAAATCTGCATTAGTCCCACAATTTAGAGTAAATGACATCTCAATCGTGGCAAAGGTCAATCAACCAGATTTTATTTATAAAGCGCTTTTCAAGCAAAGTGCTTTACATAATTAAAATTACCCCAAATTCCCATATCAGTTTGAAAACACACACACACACACACACACACACACACACACACACACACACACACACACACACAATCACATCAGTAAAAATTTATATTCGGCTGAGCCAAGTAAGGTAAGGCAAGGAAACGCCATCAGAGGAGCCGTCTGCCCCGGCAGCATCAGGTCGTCCACAGCAACCATCGACCAATAAATATTGGACAATGGGTTTCCATAGACTCCAATAAAACATTTTTGAAGATAAATGGGAGGTGGCCACCACCGCCATTTTGACCATGTCACAGGTTCCGTCAAGCCCGGACAATTCCACAAAAGGGAAGAGAGGTGGAGCTGAGGGTGGGGCTGTAAGGCTGGGATCAACTGACGACACCCGGTCGAACTAGCTACACGCTAAACCAAAGCTAACGCGGAGGTGGGAGCTAAGCTAACGGAGGTAGCAACCTAGCTACAACCGGAGTTAACTGTGCAGAACACCAGAGCTTATGAGTCAGAGATACGCCGGGCTGACCGCTGGGTAAAACCGGGTGGAACACAGAGGTCTCTGAGAGCTCCACAAGCCGGCAGCTGCACAGCAGACAAGCACCGCTGCGATCTGAGATGCGCAGAGCTGCCCCTGGGGAGAATCGGGTGGAAAGGTTTCCATCCCAGAGCTCCACAAGCCGGCAGCTTGCGCAGCAAACAGAAGCCGCGATCAGACAGAGATGCGCCGGGCTGCGGGAGAAACGGGTGGAAAACATCGGTCTCCCGAGAGCGCCACAAGCTGATAGTGGGAACCCAGCTCCACCAACATGTTATATTTCAACCCATTTTCTAAAGTGCAGCATTATGTTTAATGCAGTGGGTTTTACCCTATTACATTTAAATTTCATGGTTAAAGGGACTTTACGGAGTTTTGAATTTTTATGCTCGCGATTGCCCCTCAGGCCAAAAGCGTAACGGCAGCTTCAATAGTAGGCTCGTGCACGAAGCATGCATGCTGTAAGTGCACACTCCTTAACGAAAATAACAGCTGAGACAGTCCCGTGTGTGTGTGTGTGTGTGTGTGTGTGTGTGTGTGTGTGTGTGTGTGTGTGTGTGTGTGTGTGTGTGCGTGCTCCTCACAGCAGTGAGAGACAGAGAAAACAGCTTCAGTCAGAAGTTAAGCTCCACAGCATCCAGAGTGAAACTAAATTGCACATGTGGGAAGCCCCCCTGGCTGATTCTGTCCACCAATCGGAGGCTTCCCCAAATGATAGGTGTCAATTTTGAGCCGGCCAACCAGTCATCGGTGGACGTGTTGGACCTCTTCAGCTCCAGCCAGACCGCATTGGGAAAAGAGCTGAAAAGACGTCTGAAAAGGTTGCACGTGGAAAATGACTGGGGTACCCGTGTGTGCACCCTCGCTATGCTATCCAGACCAGGTAGAGCTGATGCTCATGTGTAACCCCCAAATTCCACTACCTCCGCTCCGCTCCCACACGAACGCCGGAGAAAAATCGGTCCCGTTGTAGTCAATCAGAGCAATTCCACTACTGCGGCCGTGCTCCGGCAGTGCGGCGCCGTGCGCCGCCCTCTGTTCCGGCGTCCGGCAAAAATAGAATCGATCCTATTTTTGCTGGACGCCGGAGCACCTCCGCAGTAAATGGACAGAAATCACAACCACCCAACAGGAAAAGGAGCAAGCACAGCTTCCGTTTTTCACAATAAATCGATAAACAAAAGGCGTTTTTTGTTTCATATGCACAGGTTTAACAACCTTTAACAACTATCAATGGCGGCTGAAGTTTAAATGCACAAAAGTAAGCCATAAATACAGTTTCCACTATCAAAGTAGTCACACTTTGTTGATCCAAACACTGCTGATCTCTCAACACAAATGATGGGCAGATTAAACAGTTCATGTCGATGCTTCTCCCACACAACGGGTGTTTGGATCTAACTTCCGCGTTTATTGCTCGGACTGTATCGCAAGATCTCGAAAATCCCGCGCATGCTTGTTTGCCCCCCTCAGGTCTCCGCACCGGAGCGGAGCCGTTGTAGAGCGGGTACCAGTAAAAATTGAGTTAGGAAGCGAGCGGCTGCGGAAGGCGGGGGCGGACCGGAGCGGAGGGGAGATAGTGGAATTTGGGGGTAAGTGCCATAAGTGGCTTGTACGAAAGGCAGTGGTTGATAAATGGTAAATGGCCTGTATTTGTATTGTGCCTTCTACAACCCACAAGGGGGTTCACAACACAATCACACACACATTCACACGCTGGTGGGGATGCGCTACGATGTAGCCCCAGCTGCCCTGGGAAGCACTGACAAAGGCAAGGCCTGCTGGATAGTGATGCCATCAGCACCTTCAACCACCACCAGCCGGTATGGAGGGTTAAAGAGCAAGTAACGCCTAAAGCCGGGTGTACACTGTGTGACTTTTTCACTTTTTTGAGCCAATTTTCCACTCGTGCGAGAATCCACGAGATCGGGGCGAGTTTTGCGCCGAGCTGTTGTGTAGTATACGGGGGTTCAGAGAGGCGATTAACACCATGTGACCAGCTACCGATCGGCAATCGTGAGCTCGCACGGACTTCTGGCGTGTTTAATATTTTGCTCGTCCCTCGTTAGGGTATCGCACTGTTGAAGTGGCGCTGCGAGCAGCTGCGACCCAAAATGTATCAGAACCGCTCACGGCGCATGCGCAATCCTGCATCAACACCGCTCGCCCGCTATTTCCCTAATAACACACGCTGTTCGTTTTTGTTTCTACACGTTTTTTTACTCACAAAGATTGTCAAGAAAGCGTGTTTGTCGTGTTCATGTCAAATTAAACTGACCACAAAACACACATTTACTTTCTTTATTTCGTTTTCCTCATCCAACCCCATAAATCCCTGTGTGTCCTCCTGCAGCACTCCTGAAGGACAACAGGCAAGACAAGACAAAAAAGTCTAACGTGTTGAGTAAAAACGTCTACATGTAGCATATTTTTAGGTCCGACGTGTTGCTACCAGACGTACAGTGTGAGCAGTCAGGTCGCATCCGAGAACTGGGTTGTGCAGTGTGAGCGCATGACTCGTGAGATCTGCCCTGCGAGGAAGTCGTTGAGCTGAAGCTGAGTGCTACGAGTGAAAAAGTCACACAGTGTCCGCCCGGCTTAAATCAATGTTTTTTGCTGATAACCTGTATAGATGAGTGTCTAATGGTGCTGTGTACACACGTGTAATCATTAGTGTGGCAGTTTAGTGCAACTTACTTTAAAGTTAATATTTCAGCCCAAAACCATAATTCTGTCTCCATCTTCAGGTCAAAACTCTGCTCCACATTTATGTAGAACCAGCTGTGGCTGGTGGCTACGCTGAAAAACGTGACGTTATCAGCAGATTACTACGTTGCTGCACCGTACTGGTCTCCAGGTGAGGCAGCCGCACCTCCACCTGTCTCAGCCACTCACCTGCCGACATGACACACTGGCTCTCTGAGCCACTCGCCTCCTTGAAAAAAATGCCCTCCTCCCCTTTTCACCTGATGATCGCATTTAACAGGAAATCCTGCAGAATGCTGCAGAATCTGTGTTTGCTTTAATCCTGAGGGGTAAGTCTTGTGTGAGTGCGGGCATGTGTGCACATGCGAGTGCGCACACCCTCGTTAACATTTCGTTTTTAGATTAAGAAACTCTGACAGCGCACGGGGGGGTGGGGGGTCTACCACTGCCTCAGTGCAACTCTCTCGGTCCGCCAGGAGACGCCTCTTTCAGAAGTGTTTTCCTAACAGGAAGTGTGGATGAAATACGTCTCCACCCAGGCCTTGACCCTCACTTTAAGTGACTTGCCCAAGAACACAACAGCAGAGTTCTCTGGTTGGAGCAGGGATCGAACCTGCAACCTTCTGATTACTGGACACCCTGCTCTACCTCCTGAGCCACTCCTTGATAAGGATTCCTTGTTCTAATTCAGCCATGGTTTAATCCTGTTGGTTTGCAGTCATGATGCAGCTAAATGATGTGTTTATATTGCAGTGAGACTCAACTCACAGGACTAAACCTCAACACCATTACTTCTAAGTGATTACTTGTGTCCACCCAACTGAGAGGATGCAGCATAAAATTTTAATTAGGTGGTAGTAATTTGCAGCAGAAATGACCTCCGTGTTTTTTTTTAGTTTTTTTTTTTTTTTTAGAAAATCAGTCTCTATATGGATCATCTGTCAGCACTCTCATTAATCCAGGCGGTGGTGTTCAGATTCCTTCAGAGTGAATAAAGCAGCTAAACCGCTGCAGAACACCAGTTATCTACTGCTGCCGCTGCAAACCCAGTCAGGAGGAAAGAGCCAGCGAACCCCTTTAATGTCACACATCAGTCGGCTCCTTCCACCCACTCTGCCCCGTTGCTCGTGCAAGCAAACAAACATGATACAACTCTTTTATCATTCTGGCAATAATATCTCGATTTTTATGCCTCTCCTCAGATGTCTGATTGGAGAGCTCCATCCTGAAGTTCAGCAGCCGCTCTGTCAGATTCAGCTGGCAGAGACGTGAGGGGGCCACGCTCTGCTGCAGCTGAAGATGAACAGCCAGTCAGCGATCCCTGCAGATTAAAAATGACTTTTCCCTTGTAGAGCACACTACAGTAATTTACAGCCCCGTGTCTTCGGAGCGCAGCCTGAATAACACAGCCCCATGGCTCCTGTAGGCCCCTGGGAATCGCTGATATGGTGGAGGGAACATTTATCAGGATTTATCCATTCACAGCATCATGTTTCAACGTATGAATAACACCATTATTTAGCAAGTGAGAGCTGCTAAAAAGGAAAATGGGGACTTGATGGTAATAACAGGAGGCTGTCACAACTCCAGCATGTATGTGATTTATCTGCAGCGTGTCTGCAGGCTTGTGGCGATGTTGTTGCTCCGCAGAAACCTTAATGACGCTGCAGCAGCATCACGTTTCCTCTGCTGTAGGCTCATCATCTGTTAATGAGAACTTCATTACTGCAGGATTTACCTTCTAACACACTGATAGGACCTGCTGCATGATTTCTGGACTATTCACTGATAAGAGCAGATTGTTACAGCACTAAATATCTACTGCTGCACTATCAGCATAATTAGAACGTAGAAGAGGAATCTGGTAACTATCAATGACATCGTTAACAAGCTGGAGACTATCTGATCCAGATGGTCAAAATGAAGGCAGCTGGACTTCTCTGGTTTCTTGAAGACTTTCACTTCTCTTCTGAGGAGGTTTGTCAGCTCTAACTGGTTTATGAGGAGAGTCAAGCTCTTACTGCTGATGTCCCATGAGAAGATGTAGGTGTTGTTAGTTCCTTTTGTGTTGGAATATTCCACTTGTTAGATGTTTTGTTTAGATACAGGAAATTAGACTGAAACCGTCGGTGGATCAGATCAGCGCTGAGGTGAACATCAACACTCTACATTTTCCAGGATGAGAAGTCACACAGTCTGTGGCTTTATGTGTGTCTGCTCTGTTGCTGGCTGTAGAGTGGGTCAGACCCCTAGCCCGCCTTTTCATTTCCAGGGAAGGGGCATCGAGAAGATTCTTTAACCTTTTTACTTTTAACTGTATTACAGCAATAATCCAAAAATCACTTAGTCAGTAGTTTCAGTTTAACTTGATTTTTGTAGCAAAACTGAGAAGTGGCACAGATGAGTCAATTAGATCCGGATACTTTGAAAACACCACAAAGATGGACATTCATCATTTTAAATACCCTATGATATGTATGTATATATATATATATATATATATATATATATATATATATAACCCTCTGCACTATCACCCATTGGTTTAATCACATCACATCACTCCTGTAAAATACAAAGAACTGAGCTGAGAGCAGGGCTGTGGGGGTGGGGCAGATGTCTGAGTCGATGTAGCTACGAGCTAACTGAGCTAGGCAAAACTAACAGTGGTTGGGGAGAGCTTTTAGTCAGAAAACCACGGTTGCTGCTCTCTGCCTTCTAGGCTGCAACTCCAGGCTGTAAACATTTTCATGTCTCCTGTGAAGTTGGCATTTGTTAAATGGGAGTCAATGGGACCTTGCTCCTCTCTAGGACCGGCCCCTAGAGAATGAGGGGGAGAACAACATTTTTGTCACTTCTGCATTGGCGTCACTTGAGTGTGGCGGAGTTTGCCCCTCTAACCCGCACCAGCAAGCAAGGCAGGTTAAGTGTTCTGGTTAAAAATGGACCGTAAATATAACTTTACAGCTTTTAAAGCTCTATAAAATATTTGAATACCTTTCCAGCGGAAATGTGCATGTTAGATTAATGTTAAACTGTTGTTTGTTTAGAACTCCACTGAGAACAATGGGAAGTGTTCCTCCACGGGATGGGGTAGCCAGATATCAACTGAGGGACCAGGAAGCTTCACCCGCCACTTCCACAAAGGTGAAACTATGTACAACGTCATTTTAAAAGATTTGAAGGAAAACACAAGTTTATGCAGTTCTTAATGAACTCCAGGGGAAGCATTTTGTCTTTCGGATTACCCGAAAAGATGGTAAAACCAGAATTGTCATGCAGGGGCATGGCCTGGGGGTAGCATATGCCACCCTTGAAATCTGATTGGCCACCCCAGCTGCCACACCACTGAGTTCCATTTAAATTGACCTTACATTGTCCACAAAGGCTTGGGGCTACAAACCTACAGCTGTAGATAGCAGCATGTACCTTTTAAGCTTGGTTTATGCTTGACGCATTCACTTTCCGTGCGGTGATGCGGCTCGCGGATGGAACGCGCTTCACAACTCGCAGCGTTTATGGTTCATGCGGCTTGTCTCTGCGGTGAGCCAATATTCTCCCAAACTGAACGGGGCAGCATGGAGCTCTACTATATGCATCCAACACTACACCATAGTAGAAGTAGAAATGACTGTTTACAACATGGCATTTCAGCATTTTTAACAGCGTTCTCGTCTTTTCCGACAGTGCGAGCTATTTCTCTCCAAGAATTATTAACAACATTTTGATCACGGTGATCTCTGAGAGCTGAATCATACAAATGTCTGTATTTATGAACTTTTGCCATGCCGGTCCGCGATGTTTTTCCTTGTCCGACCGTCCGCGTGGTTAGAAATTTTCCAAGGTGCGCGTTGCGGAAATCTTGCGCCGTGCGGAGACGCGGTGGAGGGGCGTGGTTGTTAAAATGACGCAAAATGACGCAACTTTTCCGCGCGGAGCCGTGCGGACCTCGCGGATGCGTCAAGCATAAACCAACCTTAAGAATGTGTCCAGCCCCAGGCCTACAGAATTCAATTCAATTCAATTTTATTTATATAGCGCCAAATCACGACAAGAGTCGTCTCAAGGCACTTCACATAATAAACATTCCAATTCAGGTCAGTTCATTAAGCCAATCAGAAATAATGTTTCCTATATAAGGAACCCAGCAAATTGCATCAAGTCACTGACTAGTGTCAGTGACTTTACAGCAATCCTCATACTAAGCAAGCATAAAGCGACAGTGGAGAGGAAAACTCCCTTTTAACAGGAAGAAACCTCCAGAGAATCCTGGCTCAGTATAAGCAGCCATCCTCCACGACTCACTGGGGATGGAGAAGACAGAGCAGACACACACACACACACACGCACGCACGCACGCACACACGCACACACACACACACACACACACACTCACAAAGACTAGTAATGTGTCTATAGTTATATTGTGATTACATAGTAAATATTCTATTTGGTGAGAGATAAACTTTATTGTATTTATCCTAGTGGATCTATAATTAAATGGGTAAACTAGTAGTAGCACATCCAACGTCAAGGAAAGCAAAAAGTTATTATCAGGAGAGGGAGAATGTTTAAGTGGTTAGCAGCAGTGTGCTAGACGATGGCCCCCTCCATGAGGCCACCACAGCTCAGCAGAACATCATTGTAGCTTCTTCTGGGGAGAAAAACACTTAGAGAGAAAAAAAGTTAACAGCTGAAATAGCAGAAAATAATACAGTTAAAGAGCAGACTGTAGAAGAAAGCAGTAGAGTGTGGAAAGTGGTCAGTGTATCCTCCAGCAGTCTGACCCCGGCTTTCCACAGGAGCCGTCAGCAGCACGTTACTGCAGCAGCACGTCATAGCTGCTGATAGGAACCGCTGTGGTCAACAGAACCTTTTCCACTGGAGCCGTCAGCAGCCGTCAGCAGCGCGAGTCGGCCGCGTCTCAGGAGCAGCATGTCGCGGCCTTTACGCGCCGGTTCTATTTCCTACGCGCGACGCCTCTGAAACGGGTCAAGTTCGACATTTTTGGGGAAGGAAAGACAGGAAATCTGATGCGAAAATGGAGAGAAGCTCCAGAGATTTTCAGAATAAAGAAACGTACTGCCTTCCGGTTGCTTTACTTTTAAAAATGTTACTAACTGTGCATCCCCGTGAGAAGTTATCACATAGCTAGCGGTCTCCTTTGTTTTTCAGGTCCGTATTGGCGATTATAAAACGGACAGAACATAAAACACAAACCATGTTGTAGTTTTCTCCTGCTTGTTGTTGTGTTTACTGACGAAGTCACTCGTGTGACTTCGTGCTCGGTCGGTGACAGCTGCTCCCCTGCTGCTTCGCGTCTCGTGGGAAGGGCCAAGCAGCAGCTTACGCGAGCAAGACGTGCTGCTGCAGTAACGTGCTGCTGACAGCTCCCGTGGAAAGCAGGGGTGTCTAAAGCAGCATAACTACAGAGATAACTCTGGATAATCTATCCTATTTAGATGTAGGCATGCTGGAGGCAGGGCAAGGGAGAGCCGTCTTTACCGACTGTACACTCCACCTCCCTCTACTCCCCCACTTGTCCAGATCTAGGCTAACATCAGATTTTAACCATAGGCCCTATCAAATAAAAATGTTTTAAGCCTATTCTTAAAAGTAGACAAGGTGTCTGCCTCACGGACTAAGGCTGGGAGCTGGTTCCACAGGAGAGAAGCCTGATAACTAAAAGATCTGCCTCCCATCCTAATTTTAGATATTCTGGGAACCACCAGTAGACCTGCAGTCTGAGAGCAAAGTGCTCGGTTAGGAACATATGGAACAATCAGATTACTGATGTATGATGAAGCTTGATTATTAAGAGCTTTATATGTGAGAAGAAGGATCTTAAAATCTATTCTGAATTTAACAGGTAGCCAATGTAGGGAAGCTAAGACAGGAGAGATATGATCTCTCTTTTTAATTCTCATCAGAACTCTAGCTGCAGCATTTTGGACAAGCTGAAGACTTTTAACTACATTCTGTGGACTTCCTGAGAGTAATGAATTACAGTAATCCAGTCTTGATGTAATAAATGCATGAACTAGTTTTTCAGCATCACTCCTGGAAAGGATGCTTCTAATCTTAGCAATACATTTCTGTATTATTTTTATTCTTTATTGTTTTTTCACATTGACATACATATCCTTTAGAATCCCAGTCCCACCCCACTCCAGTTGGTGGCAGTAATGCACCTAGAAGTAGCCACCACAAAACAACTCAAAGAACAAGAAAAAGACCAAGAATAAAAAGAAGAGAGAGAAAACTGTTCATGATTCACTAGAATGAAAAAAATGTTGATGTTGACACCCCCCTCAAAAAACAAGCATAACCATATAGGTACCACCCATGCATAAACAAATGCCCCACCTGGGCCACCCCATTTTAAGGCCTGGACACACCACTGCTGTGATGTTGAAACCAGTTCTGGAAATGTTGAAAATAAATCAATGCTTCATGGAACACTAAACTGTCTAAACAAATAAAATAAATGAAGCCTGGTAGGAGAGATAACTCATGCTTTATGTCAACCAAATGGATTTCTGGGAAATTGGTTGCAGGGTTTGGTTTATTTTTGGCATGAGCTAAAATAAATAAAGTCACACAATATATTATGGGGATTGTAGAGTGGGTGCTGGTTTAGTTGTTTTTATCACCTTTTTCAATTTAAAAATGACAACTTCAGTGTTGAAACACTATTTAATTTCATCACTTCCTCCTGTTTTTGGCCCTAGTGCATCGTCACACCGAGCTGCTGATTTCAGAGGTTTAGTTTGGACTTCTCTGCATTCAGCTCTCACCACTTTAACTCTGCGAACTCATTATCATTCTCATCCCTCCATCGCTGCTTCGCATCAGGCCTGAAGATTCGATCCACTTTAATCTGATTATCTTAAATAAGCAGCACTGAAGAGTCGTGCAGCCGTCAGATCAGAGGTTTGTTCTTCTGCTCCCTGACTGGAGAGCGTCACATGGATCCAGGGGCTGGAGGGCAGGCTGCCTTTCCAAACATCTGCGACCGTGTTTGCGTGTTTTACACCTCATTTCAATTGGAATCCAGTGGGCGCCACAGATTCTCACGGGACAGACTGAGTCTGCGTCCACATCCAGGCAGGAGTCCCACACTGGCTCTCTACACAAACACACACAGATCAGAAAAGAGGAGCTATTTTTATATGCACAAACAGCAGCAGCAGTCACTTTTTATTTGGATCGTTTGTTCTTCTGTCATGTCAGAATGTGAAACTTCAGAAAGCTTCAGCGCAGCGTGCGTCTGAGCTGGGAAGACATCTGGTTGCATCGCAACGTGTTTTCAAAAGCTGCTCCTTGCTGTCATTTAATGAAGAGGCTTGCACAAAGGAGGATCAGTTAGATTATTTTCATTTAGTCATTTTGGAGCTGAAGAGCTACACCAAGTGTAGAGTAATGGTAAAGATTGTTCAGGATGAACGGATGAACTCTTTATAGGGTGAGTGTCCGTGTTTTATCCCTTGGACATGCTTTAACAAATAGAAGGAACACAAAAATCCTAGAGAATGCAATATCAGTAAAAAGATAAATAATCTTAACAACAACCCAATCAAGGGTTGAAATTTTACATTTTCAAACATTTTAACGAGTCTCAGTTAAAGTGTTGTAGCCTTAAAGTATTTGTTAAACAATGGAAAAATAAAAAACTACATCAAGAACTCCTTTACCTTCCTGTCCAGTTCCAGATAAATCCCTAAACTCTCCAGCTACACATCCAGACACCAGCATTCCCGCCTCCATCATGACAACTCTAACGAAGCAGCTTGAGCTCGGGCTATAGTTGCAGATCAGCTGATAGCTGCACTCCACCAGGTGGGAGGATTATGTTTGACAGACGACCAAATTACCAGAAAATAATTAACAGCCATGAAGAATGGACTGTGTTGCTTCTGTCTCTTTACCTTTGTGGCCACTGGATGTTTACGAGGATTTGTTCTGGCACACAGCGTGTTTACATAAAGATCAGAGAAGAATTTAAACATTTTCTGTCGTAGCTGTGGAGATCCATTCATCCACCCATCCCTTCATCCATTCATGCATCCATCCATCCATTTCTCAATGTTCATCCACCCATCCCTTCATCCATTCAAGCATCCACCCATCCATCTATTCATCATCCATTCAGCCATCCATCCATCCATCTATCCATCATCCATTCAGCCATCCATCCATCCACCCATCCCTTCATCCATTCATGCATCCACCCATCCATCTATTCATCATCCATTCAGCCATCCATCCATCCATCTATCCATCATCCATTCAGCCATCCATCCATCCATCTATCCATCATCCATTCATGCATCCACCCATCCATCTATCCATCATCCATTCAGCCATCCATCCATCCATCTATCCATCATCCATTCAGCCATCCATCCATCCATTTCTCAATTTTCATCCATCCATCCATCCATCCATCCAACCATCTATCCTTCCATCCATCCATCAATTCATTCATTCATCCATCCATCCATCCATCCATCCATCAATTCGTTCATCCATCCATCAATTCATCCATCCTTCCATCCATCCATCCATCCATCATCCATCCATCCATCCATCCATCAATTCATTCATCCATCCATCAATTCATCCATCCATCCATCCATCCATCCATCCTTCCATCCGTCCATCCATCCAGCTAGCCAGCCAGCTAGCCATGCATCCATCCATCCATCCATCAATCCATCCATCCATCCATCCATCCATCCATCAATTCATTAATCCATCCATCCATCCAGCCATCCAGCCAGCCAGCTAGCCATCCATCCATCCATCAATTCATTCATCCATCCATCCATCCATCCATCAATCCATCCATCCATCCATCCATCTATCCTTCCATCCATCCATCAATTCATTCATCCATCCATCCATCCATCCATCAATTCATTCATCCATCCATCCATCCATCTATCCTTCCATCCATCCATCAATTCATTCATCCATCCATCCATCCTTCCATCCATCCATCCATCCAGCTAGCCAGCCAGCTAGCCATGCATCCATCCATCCATCCATCAATCCATCCATCCATCCATCCATCCATCCATCAATTCATTAATCCATCCATCCAGCCAGCCATCCAGCCAGCCAGCTAGCCATCCATCCATCCATCAATTCATTCATCTATCCATCCATCCATCCATCCATCCATCCATCCATCAATTCATTCATCCATCCATCCATCCATCAATTCATTCATCCATCCATCCATCCATCCATCCAGCCATCCATCCATCCATCTATCCTTCCATCCATCCATCAATTCATTCATCCATCCATCCATCCATCAATTCATTCATCCATCCATCCAGCCATCCATCCATCCAGCCAGCCAGCTAGCCATCCATCCATCCATTCATCCATCCATCCATCCATCCATCCATCCATTCATCCATCCATCCATCCATCCATCCATCCATCCATCCATCCATCCATCCATTCATCCATCCATCCATTCATCCATCCATCCATCCATCCATCAATTCATTAATCCATCCATCCATCCAGCCAGCTAGCCATCCATCCGTCCATCCATCCATCCATCCATCCATCCATCCATCCATGATAAATGATAAATTACCTGCACTTGTAGAGCAGCTCTCAGAGTAAGGACTCCAAAGCGCTTTACACTACAGTATATCATTCATCCATCCATTTATCATTTCATTCATCCATCCATCTATCCACCCATCCATCTATTTATCCATTTATCCATCCATCCATCCATCCAGGGAGAGGGTTTGAAATGTCAGCAGGAAGAAGGTGATCTATGAAAATCTGCCATTCTTTGATTTTTTATTTTGCTTTCATCCTTCCTGTTTCCATCGTCCCAGAAACAACATGGTGGTGTTCCTCCTTGTCAGCTGAAGCCCACAGGGACAGCTGGCACCACAAAACTCTTCTCCATATGGTAAAACCAGGCTTTCTGTGCTCAGCCTCTGATTTCTGGACAGATCTTAAGTCAGACATCTAAAAAAAAAAACAAGCACAGGAGCTGAAATAGAGAGGGCTTTGTGTAAAAGGAGGTTTTCTTTCTGTCTTCTAAAGAGCAAGTATGAATTTGTGGACTGAGTTTGTTTCCTGTTGAAGCTACAGGTGAGGACTTCATTTACCACGTTAATGCAGTCAATCAGTCATCATCTCACAGCGAAGCTACTTATTGTGCTGGGTTTGACACCACAGCCCATAATGAGAAGACGTCAGAAAGGTTCATCTAAAACCTTTGACAAATCCCTCATAATGCATTTCTCCGCTGTGTGAATGAATCTTAACGAGGAGCTGATTATGCTCCACCACTGCCAGCGTCTTCGCTCACTCGACAACATGAAGGCAGAGAGCAGATGGTTCTCCTCTTCCTGCTGGCACCAGGCCCAGAAGCAGTCAGCTGCAGGGGAGTTTGTCAGCATTTAAGCAGACAATGGTGCTCCTCTTCACAGAGGAGGAGGTTTGAATAAGTCCAGCTCTGCTGACACACCTAAGACTAAAGGTGTAGAAAACCATAAAGCACACTCTGAGCAACACTTGGAAGTGTTTTAATCTTTATTTTCAAGTTTTTACTCAAGTTTACAGTGACTATGAATGGTCCCTTTCCCAAAGAGCTGCTATAGGAAGGGAAATGCAAATGCAAATGAACATTAGTCCTAAATAAATGCCTCAGTGTCCATTATCGAGGTGGCCAACTTTCATCAGTTTCACAGTTCATGTTGTTGAGGTAACCCCCAAACTCGCTGGTGGACACCAGCGGTTACAGATGCTCCCAAGCTGAAGAATCAGTCCCATTGTGTCATTTTGGTCTGTGGGAATCCAGAGGTAGCTGATGGGTACCGGCAGTCCAAACAGATACTGACTTAGTTGGTCACAAAAACATGGGAATGGGAGGATTTCAGTGAGGCCACGGACAAATACTTCCATATGGTTTCAATGAGATTCTGGTCCACCACTCAGCATCTCAGGAGTGGAATATGGTGATCTACTAACACTGTTTATGGTGGGGATGGTGTGCTGCTGACTTTGACTTGGGACCTTGTGGATCAGTGAGCGGAGTACTTTGAAGACCTCCCCAATCCCACTGTCATATCTTCCAGTGGGTAGGCAGATTCTGGGAACCCAGGGGGCCCCAGGAGTGGATGAGATCTGCCTGGAGTTCCTTAATCTACAGATGTTGTGGGGCTGTGTTGGCTGACACAGCTCTGCAAATTTGAGAGGACATCGGGAGCAGTTCTGCTGTACTGGCAGACCAGGGTGGCGGTCCCCTTATTTTAAAAAGGGTACCACAGGGTGTTTACCAACTACAGGAAGGTCACACTCCTGAGTCTCCCGGTAAAGTCTATTCGGGGGTTCAGGAGAGGAGGGTCAGTTTGATTGTCAAACTTCGGATTCAGGAGGAGAAATGTGGTTTTCGTCCTAGCCTTGGAACACTGGACCAGCTCTATACCCTTAGGGGGTCCTGGAGGGTGCGTGGGAGTTTGCCCAACCAATCTACATGTGTTTTGTGGATTTGAAGAAGGCATTTGGCCGAGTACCCCAGGGGGTCCTGTGGGGGGTACTCCAGGAGTATGGGGCACCAGGCCTTCTGATACAGGCTGTTAGGTCCCTGTATGACCGGTGTCAGCATCTGGCTTGTTCCCAGTGAGAGTTGGACTCCACCAAAGCTGGCCTTTGTCACTGATTCTGTTCATAACTTTTATGAAAAGGATTTTTAAGCACAGGCAAGGGGTGGGGGGGATCTGTTTTGATGACCTGAGGATCAGGTCTCTGCTTTTTGCAGATGATGTGGTCCTGTTGGCTTCATCAGAACGTGATCTTCAGCTTTCGCTGGAGCGGTTCGCAGCCGAGTGTGAAGCAGCTGGGATGAGAATCAGCTCCTCTAAATCTGAGACCATGGTCTTGATTCGGAAAAGGGTAGAATGCCTTCTCCGGGCCAGAGATGAGGTCCTGCCCCAAGTGGAGGAGTTTAAGTATCTCAGGGTCTTGTTCACGAGTGAGGGAAAACTGGAGCGTGAGATCGATAGGCGGATTGGTGCTGCATCTGCAGTGATGCGGGCGTTGTACCGGTCTGTCGTTGTGAAGAGAGAGCTAAGCTGGAAGGTAAAGCTCTCGATTTACCGGTCGCTCTACGTTCCTACCCTCACCTATGGTCATGAGCTTTGGGTAGTGACCGAAAGAACAAGACTGCTGGCACAAATGGCCAAAATTAGTTTTCTCCACAGGGTGTCTGCGCTCATCCTTAAGGTTGATTTGTACTCCATCAGCTCAAGTGTGGAGTCGTGCACACGCATTGACGGACAGGTTTTTTCTTCTGGCTTCTCCGTCACCTGGGGTGTGTTGCAAAGCAATCATTTTCCAGGACAGCAGAAGGCGTAGTGCTTTTCTGGGGTATCCAGTCACCATTATGTCTCCAGTCCCAGTATGTGTTTCAGACGTTTTAAACACAAACAAATATGTCACTTCCTCATGTGGTCACCACCTATAAACCCACATTTCTCATCACAAGTAAAACGTTGTCTGCGTATCTTTGTACTCCTTCTGTCAAGAGTTATTATAGTCATATTTTCAGACTTTTTCTGAGAGACATTTCAACATGTTTCATGTCTCCTGCCAGATATCTTTGGCTCTCTTTATATTTTTTGAGGAAGCAATGGCGGTGCTGTTGACGATATTAAAGGACGCAACATCCTGACTAATCACAATCTTGTGGTTTCTGTCACTTTCGACTGATATTTTAAAAGATGGGCATGTCTTCGTCAGCTCTCTGCAAGAGACAGTAGTAAGTTGCATGTCTCTATACCCACGCAAAGAAGTAGTGTAAATTAGGCTTTAGAAATAGAGTGAGAAGCTCGGCCATCCAGGAGGGGCTTGAGGTGCACTCACTGCTCCTTCACATCAAGAGGAGCCAGATGAGGTTGCTCGGGAGTCTGGTAAGGATGCCTCCTGGATAAACTCCCTGGTGAGATTCTTTAGCCACGTCCAACAGGGAGGAGACCCAAAGGATAACCCAGGATTCACTGAAGGCACTGTGTCTCTCGTCTGGCCATGGAACGCCTTGGGATTTCCCAGGAGGAGCTGGCCCAAGTGGCTGGGGTGAGGGAAGTCTGGGCCTCTCTGCTTAAGCTGCTTCCCCAGCTACCAGACTCCGGATAAGTGAAGGAAAATGAATGCAGGGACTGAAGGAAGGGGGAGCTGAAGAGAAATCTTTTTTGATTTCTGAGTTCAGTGTCACATTGAGCCAGGAGGAGGTTAGGACCCAAGATGCAGAAACCCAGAATGACACAAGACAGGAGTGAAATCTAAGTAAAATCCTTTATTTAGGAAGAGAGTCCAAAATTCAGAAATCCAAGAAGGGCAGGGAGCCAAGCCTAAAGTCAGGTACCCGACTGACAAAAACAAAAAGCTCTTTGATGAGCAAAACCCAGAGTTTCACGAGGAAGAACAGAACAACACTGACAACGACAACGGACCGACAAACACTGAGAGACAAGACAGGGTCATATACACAGGGCTGGGTGATGGGAGACGAGGAGCAGGTGCGTGGGGAATGGGGCACAGGTGAAACAATGAACTGAGGGAAGAAGCAGAAATAAGCAGTGGAGAAAACTATATCTTCAACCTGTAAACCAAAGCTACTTAAACAACCCAAACTAAACTTAAACACTGTAGAACAAAGACTAAAGATAAATAAACTAATAAGTGAAGTGGCTAAAGGGAAACCTGAAGAAGCTGGGCACCAAAAGGGGGCACAGAAGATTAGGAGACACATGAGGGGAATCAGAAGGGGGCTGGGGACCACAGGGACACAGAATCTGAGGGGACACCTGGAGGGAGGACAGGAGGGGGGTTGGGGACCACAGGGACACAGAACATGACATTCAGAGCTAAATTAGAACCAGTTTATTTAGTTTCCCTTTTTAATTTTTACCAAGTTTTTTTTTTTCAAACAATTTCCATCCATCCAGCCGTTTTCCTCTCGTCCTTGGTCATTTATTCAGGATGAAAGAAATGGGACTGCAGTCTAAGTCATCCAAAAGGTGTTTTTTTCTGGTTTGGGTCTGGACTGCACACTAATCCAGGACTTTGCTGGAACACCTGATGCAATTTTTGGGGGCGATGAGTGAAATGTTTTAGGTTTAAATGTTTTTCGTTCTGTTTATCACTTGGCCTTGTAAAAATGTTCACCTTTATCCGATCTAACTGTTGCTGTCCGTCATGTTTCCTGCTTGTGTTTCAGTCAGTTTAGGATGATTTTGTTGCTTCCTCACCAACTTTTCATTTTACTATTTCATTTGATTTTCAATCAATCAATCATCAATCAATCGATCAATCGATCAATCAATCAATCAATCAAGCATGTTTATTAATATAGTGCTTTCTACAACCTTGTTTACTCCCCCTGTGTCCATGCCTGACTCTCAGACTGATAATCCATCATGTTTAACAGCATAAATATTATGGGTGTGTTTAAAAATCCTCCTGGCTGAGCAGTTATGTTTCTGCTATCAGGAGACACATTTATTCAGCAATTAGAAGGAACCACTTCACTCTCATCAGGCACAATCAACAACTTTTACATCATGTTTCTGCATACTGAGGACAAAGGTACACCATTATAAGGCTGTAAGATGGATGGTTTTAAGGGCACACATATGAATAGCTTTTAGTTAGACTCCATCAAGAGAATTCCTCCTTTAGCGCCTGTTACCCAAAATTCCACCAAGCCTAAAACTTTTGCTAGCTTTTATTTCAATATTTTAACTGAATTAATCAGGAATAACTTTGGGAGTTGTTTATTCTGTGTGAGGTTAAAAGGAGCCAAGGCCTCTCCTGTGAGCGGAGTGATAATCAGTTCTATTTTTGGAGTTGTCTCTGCTCTGGAGGCGCTGGGCTCTGGATGGCGTCCTCAGCAGAGGCCCCTTGGGGGTCGGACTGTGTTTACCTTCAGCCGGCCTGGTTTGATATTCAACAAGCGGACAGCTCATAAATCACTGGAGGCGATGGAGCACCCTTATGGGTCCAGTAGGGTGAAACAGGAGCCGTTATCCCTCCAGTTCCAGGGCCATTGGTTTTTTTAATAAGTGTGTGTGTGTGTGTGTGTGTGTGTGTGTGTGTGTGTGTGTGTGTGTGTGTGTGTGTGTGTGGGGGTGGGGGTGGGGGGGGGGGGGGGGGGGGTCCAGCAATTTCAGACTAACTGTCCTCTTTTCACCGATATTAAACTAAAAATTGCTCATGAGGATCCTTGTCATTGATTTGGTTTCGGTTTCTTCATCAGGCAGCTTCTTTGGATCCACACATGAAGGAATTATAAAAGAAGTATAAAGTATTAAGATGAATTACAGGTTATTCCGCAATTTCAAAAGAACAAAAACATTGATGTTAGTTGCATTACTTGGTTCTATTTTAACACAGAAGGTTGTTTTTACCTTGTTTTACTGACGTTTCCACCAACACTAGTTTTCCTCAGAGCTTTTCCGCTGTTGGCAGAGTCACTTCCTTCTTCATTTATCTTTGGGCAGCAGAGGGCGACACCCTCTGCTGCCCGCGCTCTCCTCGTCGATGACAGACATAGTCCCATGCATCGTCTCTGTTCATGGTTGTGTGCATGTTTCCTTATTTCTATGGTTTCCTCAATCCTTCTTTTGTATTTTTGGTTTTCTGTGTTTATGATCCTCCTTCCCAGTCCACTATATGATTTCCTCTCGTGCGGTGGTCTGTTACAGCTGATTTCTTTATTTCTGCTTCTTGTTTTTGCAGCTAGTGTGTCTCCGGTTTGTACAAACGTGCAGAAGGTTGACGTTATAGTTTATAAAGATTTTTAAAGTTACAACAAATCCTAGTTGTGATATCTTATTATAGCTTAAAAGAGTGGATTACCCCTGTAATAAATACATTTGCAGTGGAATGAATGCCTTGTACGTCATTCACTGGGGGAGAACTATACCGGTGCACCATTTCTCAGACCTAAAAGTTTCCACATCACAGCTAAGCTTCAGACGGCCAGTTTCCGAGTCTGATTTCCTGATATTTGGACATTTCACCCCGATTCGGATAACCACAACGTGACTCTTCCACTAACTTGCAATGTTGATGTTTTATCTCCACAAATAACACAAACCAGGAGGAGCTTCTGCCATGTGGTTATGTTGCTAATGCTAACGATTAGATTAAGCTAGCTGACATGCTCTCTGTTGTTGCCTGAGCGCTAAACCAACAACAATCTTCCCCGTCGTTAGTCAGCATGGGTGAGTCCATGAATGTTAAGCAACAGTGTGACGTATATCTGTCAGGCTTTTCTAATCCTAGAGTTTCACCGTCTGTTTTCTATCAGAAGCCAATCAGAGGATAGGTGTAGGAGACTATTTTCATGTTCAGCCTGCATGAAAAGCTCAGTGACTGATTATATCAGAAACAAACATTAAAAATGTTTGTTTAGTCACTCACACATTTAGATAACTGAAAAAATAACTACTGAGTGTATAAAATATCATAAAATATTGTAATGTTTAAACAAAAATGCTAAATATCATCAGCTGTATTTCACTGGATGTCATTTCAAATTAAATCCCAAAATCTGTTTTAAAATGTCGTGTGACTCTTTGTTGTTTTTCAGCCACTGAATCCAGCAGCAGAACAGAGATCACTCAGCACCCAGACAAATGCAGATGTAACCCATAAGCTAGAACCTTAATGAGGTATTAACTAATTGGCTTACTAATATGATCCATCCTCAATTTAGATAAAATATAAAATATAAATTAAGGAAATTAACAATACTAATTAATAGATATCTAATTAACTAATAGATAATTTCATAATGAATTATTGGAAGGGTGAATAACTAAAATAACGAGTTTAATATTAAACATCGGTTAAAACAAGAATCTTGAACATCACTAACAGAAACAGAAGAGGAAAGCTGTATACTATTGGTCCAGGTGGGAATCTGAAATTTCATTGGCTGAGAGAAATAAGTCCCGCCTCCGCGAAATAAAACCGTGCGACGCAGCTGAGCGAGAGGAAAGACAAACGGCTGTGCAGCACGCAGATACAGAAAGCAAAGACTGAGCGGTTAGAGAGAGAGAGAGAGAGAAAAAAAAACAACGGTCGAGGCCGTGAAGAACCCTGATTTGGGTGCCGCATAGATAGAGGGAGAGGCGGACTTGACTCCTTCTAATAAGAGCTAGGAACTTGGAACCAACGCGGTGAGTAAAGAAAAAAGAAGAGAAAAAGCTAACGATGCAACTTAAAAAAAAAAAAGGAAACTTAAATAGCTCATCAAATTAATTCCATTCTTATAGATTTGTGTGGAGACGACAGAGTGAACCAATCCTCTGTAGGAGGGAACCGTTGGAGCGCGTTGGTGAGTGAATGAGATTAAATTCAGTAAATTATTAAATTCAAAAAGCTAATTACAGCAACCGAGGTGACAGCAGTGGGCTGCTAGACGTTAGATCCCAGGAGTTAACATCTCAAACTACCAGTTAACGGTGGTAGGGCATATAGGAGTTAACGGCTCAAACCGCCAGTTAACGGCGGTACGGCATATGGGATTCCCAGGAGTTAACGGCTCAAACCGCCAGTTAACGGTGGTACGGCCTAGATGTACAAGGTCCTCAGGGGCGTTATAGCTAACGCCATAGAATTAGCAATGCGTCCCTTAACCAAACATTTAATAATAAAAAAAAATAGATAAATAAATAAAAGCTAACTGATTAGGGAGGAATTATTTTACAAAGGTGGACCAAAGGACCAGAATTTATATTTTGTTGAATTTTGTTATAGAACATTTTTTTTATTTATTTATTTATTTATTTATTTATTTATTTATTTATTGTGTTACAGATATACAAGGTGTCACAATGCTGTATAGAAACACAACTAAATGTATCCTTGTTGTCATGAATGTATTTCTTGTTGAATAGTGTAGAGTAATAGAATCTAACTGAGCCTATTGAGCTGAACAATTGTTGTCATATGTAATTATATTTCCAGAGCTACTGAGAATTATTTTAATAGACAATCAAATTGATGTTATGTTAGTTGAACTGTGAACCCAAACATGATTGGCTATGCCAATAGAGTGAAGCATTTGTTTAAGTCTGTAAGACTTTATGCTGTGATGTGACGAGAAGGGTCGATGCCAACTTGCTAACAGTCCTGTTGTTTACAGGCTGGGTTTTTTTTTTCCTTGGGTTTGATCCCGACTCCTATGATCGCTCACTTGGAACGAGAACTGGATTTCTTCCTGACGAGGGAGATGGCGAGCCTTAACCACTGAACGAACCAGGACATCTCAAGTAACTGAAGAGCAGACTGCTCTCTTCTGTGAACAATCTCAACGGTGCGGTAGGAAAAAATCGCACCACCGGACTCTGACTTTCACCCCAAGCGTGGGGATTTGACTTGACGCCGGCTGACTTGTGACTCATATGATCAAATCTCATACCGAGCATTTTACTATTGTCGATTGTTTTCATCTGTTTTTGTGTGTTATCTTTATGTGTTATATTTCCCATTATTATTAAAATTTAGTATATAAACCGTTTCATGCTATACCCGTGACTCCAGTCATTCTTAAACAACCTCCAATTCTCCCCGAACCTAATTATTGGCCCATTTGTTTATTTTCTCTTTTAATTATCTTATTGTATCCTGTAATCCGGTTACATAAAACTTGGCGAGCCAGCCAGGAGAATTGTAGAGTTGTTACCTTAGCTAACCATTGACTGACATCATAAGAGTGCCTGGAGGTCACAGTGGTTTGCCATTTTGGCATTATTGGTACTTTTGAGTGTTTTAAAATGGAAGTTGTGAAAACAGAAAAGGTCAAAGTTTCAAATGCTGTTTTAATCAGTGGGTTAACTGATACAGACCTTGATAACGAAGTCTTTGGGTTTATGGAAGGATTCGGACCAGTTAACAGGCGCATTAAGTTACCAAACTGTGATCAGATTATTGTGGAGTTTCAACATGAAGCCACTGTTAAGGAATTAAAGAAACAATGTTTACCCTATGACAAACCTTGTACTAGGAACCCAGATGTTTTCTTTCATATTCAAGACCTAGCCAGCGCGTACAGTCTAGAAACTAGCACATCTGCCACTGATGCCTATCTGTCAGAGCTCAGGGACATAGCTGCGCGTAGCAATCAATCATTTAAAGACCTTCTAATGGAGGAACTGGCAAAAATTGGGGAATCTTTAGGAAGGGATACCCATGCATCTGAACCAGTCACTGAACTAGAGCCAATGCTCCATAGTGACCAAGTTACATATTCCCTGCCTTTAACACCAGAAGTTAACTATATGAACAACTCAAAGGACAATTGTCCACCTACAGAGACTGGAAAACAAAACCCTTGCATTCCACCAAATCTTTTAAACACACCTGAGGTTCAGCGAGTTATTGTGGAACACATTGTTAAAAGCAGTGAGGTTATCCCTCCGCCTACTTCACAATACAGACTAAAACCGTTCTCAGGGCGAGTTCCACACCCTTCTTTTGAAACTGACTATGATACTTGGCGTAGTAGTGTAGTGTTATGCATAAATGATCCTTCACTCACCAAGTCCCAAATTGTACGAAGAATCGTGGAGAGTCTGTCAGCCCCAGCAGCGAGCATCGTTAAAGCTCTTAGTCCAAAATCCGACCCGGAAACGTACCTTGAACATCTCGATTCAGCTTACGCAGCTGTCGAAGACGGCGACGAGCTCTTTGCTCGCTTCTTAAACACAAACCAGGACAGTGGTGAAAAACCTTCCGATTACTTTCAGAGGTTATACACCTTGTTAAACCTAGTTATTCAGAGGAATGGAATTTCCTCCAGTGACGCCGACCAGCAGCTGCTCAAGCAGTTTTGCAGAGGCTGTTGGGACAGCTCGCTGATTTCAAACCTGCAACTCGAACAAAAGAAAGACAACCCGCCTCATTTTACAGCACTTCTCCTCAAACTGCGCACTGAAGAAGACAAACAGGCTACTAAAGCAGCACGCATGAAACAACACTTAGGGGCACAACGAACTAGAGTGTATTCAAATGTGCAAACAACATGCTCTCAGAGTAAAAACACTTGTGAACTGGAAATAGATGATAACTGTGATGACTTACGCAAACAAATCGCTGAGCTCAGGAGCCAAATTGCACAGCTTAAGGTTAACAACACAGATAAAAAGGCAAAGAAAACTCAAAAAGAGTCAAAACCCCGTGTGGGGACTAAAATTCCAGATGAGCCCAAACAGATTCAGCAGATAACAGCAGTGGTGCCCAGACCAAAGCCTGGATACTGTTTTAAGTGCGGAGAAGATGGGCACATAGCTTCTAGCTGTAGCAACGAGCCAAATCCAGCACTAGTTGCAACTAAAAGACTTGCTCTTAGACAGAAGCAGCGCGAGTGGGAGATGTCAAAGCCAATTGCTCAGTCTCCTCCTTTAAACCGGTAGAAGCTCCTATCGTGGGACAGATAGGTGCTAAAGTAGAACCAAGTCCCTCTAAGGAAAGGACAGAGAGACTTTTTTGCAAGCCAGTTCATGCTCATTCAGTGCCAAAACTTCCCAAAAGATTAGTGGGTGGGCGATGCACAGCTACAGTCTCAGTTAACAGTGTTGAATGTAATTGTTTACTGGATTCAGGGTCCCAGGTAACCACCATTGCCAATTCTTTTTACCAAGAACACTTACCTGACCTCTCAATTAAACCCATCAGTAATCTGTTAGAAGTCGAGGGCGCAAACGGTCAAGCAGTTCCTTATTTAGGATACATAGAGATAAGTGTCACATTTCCAAAAGAGCTCGATCAGTCTGGACTTGAGTTACCTACCCTTGCGTTAGTGGTTCCGGATATAAGCTCAAACTCTGATACACCACTACTCATTGGCACAACCACACTCGATCCTTTGTATGAGCAATTGTCTGCCAATAACTTACCTGATTCCAAGGCACTCTCTTATGGGTACCAACACATGCTAAAAGCCTTAGCAGTCAGAAAAAAACAAAGCAAAGATGGACGAGTTGGTGTGGTGAAGCTTCGAGGGAGAACCCAAGAAGTTCTCCCTGCAAATAAAAAACTGTTACTAGAAGGGTTTATGCAACCCAGCCAAAACAAGCATGAGCCTTATGCACTCATTGAACAACCCACCAATGGTTCTCTACCAGGGGGTATAATTGTAGACTGTTGCCTCATTTCCTTACCTTCACATGGTCCATACAAAGTACCTGTTGTACTAAGAAACGAAACTAACCATGACATCACATTACCCACTAACTGTGTGATCGCTGAGTTAGTTAAAGCCGATCGTGTTATGCCATATCCAGAACCTGACAAAAGTGATCAGAAAGTACTTGCGGCGTGTAGTTCGCACCAACAGACTTCACCTTCAAACCCTCCTCTCAGTTTTGACTTCGGTACTTCGCCCTTGTCCGAAGAATGGAAAGGGAGGATCACCAACAAACTTAACACTTACTCCGATGTGTTTTCGCACCACGATCTTGATTTTGGTCATACACAACAGATAAGACATCACATCAACTTAAAAGACGAGACCCCATTCAAACAGAAATCTCGGCCGATCCATCCACATGATTATGAAGCCGTGAGAAAACATTTGGAAGCCCTCTTGGAAACCGGTATAATAAGAGAGTCCGAGTCTCCATTTGCCTCACCAATAGTGGTAGTTCGGAAAAAGAATGGTGAGGTACGTCTATGTATAGACTATAGAAAGCTTAATCTGCAAACCATTCGCGACGCATATGCCCTGCCTAACTTGGAGGAGTCCTTTTCTGCTCTCGCTGGATCACAGTGGTTTTCTGTGATGGACCTCAAGTCAGGTTACTATCAAATAGAGATGTGTGAAAAGGATAAACCTAAAACTGCTTTTGTTTGCCCGTTTGGGTTTTATGAATTTAACCGTATGCCACAAGGAATAACAAATGCTCCAAGCACTTTCCAACGGGTTATGGAAAAGTGTATGAAGGACATTAATCTGAAGGAAGTGTTAGTTTTCCTAGACGACTTGATCGTCTTTTCCAACTCCTTGGAAGAACACGAAACCAGACTTTCTCACGTTCTTGAACGGCTTAGAGAATACGGACTCAAGCTATCACCAGATAAGTGTCGTTTTTTCCAGACATCTGTGCGTTATCTTGGACATATAGTATCTCGAGATGGCATAAAAACCGATCCAGATAAGGTGGAAGCACTCAAAACATGGCCGAAGCCTCAGACTTTGAAGGAACTCCAATCTTTCTTAGGATTTACCGGTTATTACCGACGCTTCGTTAAAGATTACTCAAATATTGTCAAGCCACTAACATCTCTCACGGCTGGTTATCCACCCAAACGGAAAAACTTTAAAACACCACCATGTAGATCAAAGTACTTGAACCCCAAAGAACCCTTTGGGAATCGTTGGAGCCAAGACTGTGAGAAGTCCTTTCAAACTATTATTGAAAAACTTACCACTTCGCCAGTTCTTGGCTACGCTGACGCAAAACTCCCATATCTAGTACACACAGATGCTAGTACGACCGGACTCGGTGCAGCGCTATACCAAGTGCAAAACGGTGTCACACAGGTAATCGCTTATGCAAGTCGCGGTTTAAGCTCTAGTGAAACTAGGTACCCTGCGCACAAGTTGGAGTTTCTAGCCTTAAAGTGGGCCATAACAGATAAGTTTCATGACTATTTGTATGGGAACACATTCACTGTCATTACTGATAATAATCCGTTAACTTACCTCTTAACAACGGCAAAACTCGATGCAACGAGCTATCGTTGGCTAGCTGCGTTGTCCACCTATAATTTTGACATCAGATACCGTGCAGGTACACAGAACATTGACGCGGATGGCCTGTCTAGGAGGCTGCATGATAAACCTGAAGACAACTCAAAATTCACTGAGGAATGCCAACGACTAGATGAGTTCCGATCTCATCTTTTATCCTCTGTCAAAGAAGTCGAGCTTCAACTTCAAGCCGAAGCAGTGAAGGCAACATGCCAAAAGCACATGGTCTTGGATGAGACTGATTCTCCTTGTGGTTTAGTTCAGTCACTTGCCATGTCTGCAGCGGCCATTCCAGACCTATTCCAGTTGGAAGACAATAGTGACAGTTTCTTTGCTGTGCCCAAGTATAACCATGCTGACCTTGTCTCCTTGCAGAGGAAAGATCCAACCATTGGCCGAGTCATTCAGCTGCTTATGACTGACAATAAACCGCCAACTGATACTATTGCAGAACCCCCGGTGGTTCTTAACCTTTTGAGAGAGTGGAAACGGTTTGAGTTTCAAAATGATTTACTGTACCGGAGACGCCAATTAGGACCAGAGACATCATTGCAGTTAGTCTTGCCTGATTCATTACGTTCAACAGTCATGCAAAGCCTACATGATGATATGGGGCATCTTGGGGTTGAACGTACGACAGATCTCATTCGGTCCCGTTTTTACTGGCCAAGAATGGCTAGTGATATCGAAATCAAAGTTAAAACTTGCGAAAGATGTATCCGTCGGAAGGCCCTCCCTGACAAAGCTGCTCCAATGGTGAGTATTACCACCACCAGACCTATGGAGTTAGTTTGCATGGATTTTCTCTCCATAGAACCAGACAGTAAGAACACTAAAGATGTCTTAGTGATTACAGACCATTTTACAAAGTATGCAGTGTCCATCCCAACCAAAGATCAGAAAGCCACCACCGTCGCGATGAACCTGTGGGAACATTTTTTAGTCCACTACGGGTTTCCTGAGCGTCTTCATAGTGATCAGGGACGGGATTTCGAATCACGTACAATCAAGGAACTTTGTTCTTTACTTGGTATCCGTAAAGTCAGAACGAGCCCTTATCACCCTCGTGGCAACCCCGTTGAACGGTACAATCGTACATTACTCAGCATGTTGGGAACTTTACAAGCCACTGAGAAACATCACTGGCGCGATTTTGTAAAACCACTTACTCACTCGTACAATTGTACAAAAAATGACGTGACGGGATACTCTCCCTACGAGCTAATGTTCGGTAGGCAGCCTCGGTTGCCTATAGATATTGCCTTTGGGTTACCGCATTTGAACAAGCCCTCTATAACTCATTCTCAGTATGTTAAAGAACTGAAGAGTCATCTGGAACAGAGTTATGACATTGTCATAAAAAACTCTCAAAAAACAGCGAGGAAGAACAAAGAACGGTTCGACAGAAACATTCGTGAGTCCACACTAGGTGTGGGAGATCGTGTTTTAGTCCGAAATCTTCGCTTAAGAGAAAAGCATAAATTAGCAGACAAATGGGAGCAAACAGTGTATATAGTTCTCAAACAGATGGAAAACTTGCCAGTATACACTGTAAAACCAGAGAACGGAGAAGGACCCAACAGAACACTCCACAGAGATCTTTTACTGCCTTGTGGTTTTCTCTCTTCATTAGAAAATGAAACAGAACGCGTTACGAAACCTAGCAGACCTCATACAAGACAGAGTTCAGCCTTAGAACCTGACCCAGATGAGCCACTTGACGAAGAGGTAGATGAGTTTTATTACTCTGATCTTCCACAAGTGCTAAACCGACCATCCTATCAAATAGCGGTCACCTTGCCAAATAGGGAACTCATAGCAGATTCAGGACCGGTAAATAATATTCAACAACAAAACACACTATCCTTACACACAGGGGATCGCAAGGAACCAACCTTAGCTGGTAATGAAAATGCTGAATTGTCCTTACTTGACAAAGGCATCAACACCGAAACATTCTTACCTGACAGAATGAGTGAAACTGCGACATTCTTACCTGAAAGAGTGAAAGAAGCAGCAACATACTTACCTGAAAAAACGAAAAAAAACGAAGTATACTTACCTGACGTAGAAACGGGGGATGAAACTAACACAAACCTACCTCAATTGGATGGTGTCCTAAAGTCGCAGCAACGTGATGTAAGTTTTGAACCCATCATACACGATCAGACACATACATCTGAAAAGACCAAAGTCTTAGAGAATAGCTCATCAGCTCTGTCGGAAACAGAGAGCTCACTTCGTCCTGTCTCAGTTGAGAATCAAACCGAAACGGATGAGCATGATACTGTGCAACCAGAGATGTATGTCAGGAGATCTGAACGAAGTAGTCAGCCTACTCAAAGACTAACTTACTCTCAATTGGGCAATCCACTAGTGACCGTAGTTAGGTCCCTTTTCCAAGGACTTAATAAAGCTTTTATTGACTCTCTTACTCAAGAAGTTGTGTACCCCGTAGAAACAATGCACAGGGACGTGCATGATATTTAATGGGGGAGGATGTAACCCATAAGCTAGAACCTTAATGAGGTATTAACTAATTGGCTTACTAATATGATCCATCCTCAATTTAGATAAAATATAAAATATAAATTAAGGAAATTAACAATACTAATTAATAGATATCTAATTAACTAATAGATAATTTCATAATGAATTATTGGAAGGGTGAATAACTAAAATAACGAGTTTAATATTAAACATCGGTTAAAACAAGAATCTTGAACATCACTAACAGAAACAGAAGAGGAAAGCTGTATACTATTGGTCCAGGTGGGAATCTGAAATTTCATTGGCTGAGAGAAATAAGTCCCGCCTCCGCGAAATAAAACCGTGCGACGCAGCTGAGCGAGAGGAAAGACAAACGGCTGTGCAGCACGCAGATACAGAAAGCAAAGACTGAGCGGTTAGAGAGAGAGAGAGAGAGAAAAAAATACAACGGTCGAGGCCGTGAAGAACCCTGATTTGGGTGCCGCATAGATAGAGGGAGAGGCGGACTTGACTCCTTCTAATAAGAGCTAGGAACTTGGAACCAACGCGGTGAGTAAAGAAAAAAGAAGAGAAAAAGCTAACGATGCAACTTAAAAAAAAAAAGGAAACTTAAATAGCTTATCAAATTAATTCCATTCTTATAGATTTGTGTGGAGACGACAGAGTGAACCAATCCTCTGTAGGAGGGAACCGTTGGAGCGCGTTGGTGAGTGAATGAGATTAAATTCAGTAAATTATTAAATTCAAAAAGCTAATTACAGCAACCGAGGTGACAGCAGTGGGCTGCTAGACGTTAGATCCCAGGAGTTAACATCTCAAACTACCAGTTAACGGTGGTAGGGCATATAGGAGTTAACGGCTCAAACCGCCAGTTAACGGCGGTACGGCATATAGGATTCCCAGGAGTTAACGGCTCAAACCGCCAGTTAATGGTGGTACGGCCTAGATGTACAAGGTCCTCAGGGGCGTTATAGCTAACGCCATAGAATTAGCAATGCGTCCCTTAACCAAACATTTAATAATAAAAAAAAATAGATAAATAAAAATAAATAAAAGCTAACTGATTAGGGAGGAATTATTTTACAAAGGTGGACCAAAGGACCAGGATTTATATTTTGTTGAATTTTGTTATAGAACATTTTATTTATTTATTTATTTATTTATTTATTTATTTATTTATTTATTTATTTATTGTGTTACAGATATACAAGGTGTCACAATGCTGTATAGAAACACAACTAAATGTATCCTTGTTGTCATGAATGTATTTCTTGTTGAATAGTGTAGAGTAATAGAATCTAACTGAGCCTATTGAGCTGAACAATTGTTGTCATATGTAATTATATTTCCAGAGCTACTGAGAATTATTTTAATAGACAATCAAATTGATGTTATGTTAGTTGAACTGTGAACCCAAACATGATTGGCTATGCCAATAGAGTGAAGCATTTGTTTAAGTCTGTAAGACTTTATGCTGTGATGTGACGAGAAGGGTCGATGCCAACTTGCTAACAGTCCTGTTGTTTACAGGCTGGGTTTTTTTTTTCCTTGGGTTTGATCCCGACTCCTATGATGGCTCACTTGGAACGAGAACTGGATTTCTTCCTGACGAGGGAGATGGCGAGCCTTAACCACTGAACGAACCAGGACATCTCAAGTAACTGAAGAGCAGACTGCTCTCTTCTGTGAACAATCTCAACGGTGCGGTAGGAAAAAATCGCACCACCGGACTCTGACTTTCACCCCAAGCGTGGGGATTTGACTTGACGCCGGCTGACTTGTGACTCATATGATCAAATCTCATACCGAGCATTTTACTATTGTCGATTGTTTTCATCTGTTTTTGTGTGTTATCTTTATGTGTTATATTTCCCATTATTATTAAAATTTAGTATATAAACCGTTTCATGCTATACCCGTGACTCCAGTCATTCTTAAACAACCTCCAATTCTCCCCGAACCTAATTATTGGCCCATTTGTTTATTTTCTCTTTTAATTATCTTATTGTATCCTGTAATCCGGTTACACAATGTTCCACTGAGAAAATTTGTAGCCAACAAACAGGTAAACAAAGATAATGTTGTCTTCCATTTGTCCTCCTGCAGAAAATACATCCGCTTTGCTCTTTGAGGTATTCTAGTCTTGTTCTCTCCTTTGTGTGATGTTGTTGATTTAATTAGACTTTTTCACTCCAGTTTTAGGTATGATTTAGTTGTAAGTCTGCTTTTGGGTTTTTACAGACATTTAGACTTAAAATGACATCATTGGGCACAAAGCATTGTCTTTGTAAATAAAAAAAGCATTTTTCTATTTTTATTACAAATGGGCAAATCAAATTTAAATCACCCAAAATCTGAAATGATTAACTATTAAGAATTATCACCAGAGTTTGAGTCATTAACTTATTTCTGGGGTAAAAGTGACTTTTTAGCATTTTTTGAGTCTGAAACAACCGTCTGAATCAGGCAGCTGCAGAAACTTGAGTGAAGAATATTATATGTACTGATCCACATGGCTGAGATGAACGCTCGTCTCATGACCTGGACTAGAGTCCCAATCTAGTCACATTCAGATCAGATTCAGAGTAGAAATGAAGCTAGATGGCCGAGAATTCTGTTGGCTGCAGAAGGGAATCACAATAATAATTAAAATAATTCTCATAGTCGATCTTGGTCTCAGTAAAAATGTATTGGCTGGAATCTGGATCTTGTGTTAGTGTTTTATCCATCCATCCATGCCTGGAAAAACTCCAGATACTCCTGCTAAACTAGATGCTCCAACCACCTCATGTTACTTCTTTCAATAAGGAGCCGTAGATTTACTCCAGCTCCTCTGGGATGAAGATCCCAGCCTTTTGTTCCAATCTGATCCTGGTTGTTCTACAGGCGAAGATCATTCCTTTTATTGCCCTTCCGTTAACAACTCATGATCAGGTGAATGTTTAAAAGGACTTGTAAATCCAGCCTTGCTTATGCTGGTGAAGGTTGTCAGTGATCCAGGTCCTGGTAATCCAAAGGGTTCAAATGAAGGCAACTGGATTTCTTTGGTTTCTTGAAGATGTATCACTTCTCATCAGAGGAGCTTTGTCAATTCTAACTGGAATATGGGAGAGTCAAGCTTAAAAACTGTAGTTATTGTTATTTAATGAGCACAAACCACTCTGGATACCCCGCCTCTCCATCCCCTGATGAGTCGTTAGCCTCAATAGAGCTCCGGACGTCACATGACTCTCAGAGAGTAGACGCCATGTTGGCAGGCAACAAATGTAAACAGAATGAACGGGATCGGCTTGGATTTTACTTCGTCTGAGTTTACTTCACACTTTAAAACCGAAGAAATTATTTTATATAGTCAGAAATTAAATAGACTAAACATCTCCGACCCTTACCGTGCCCCTGGGATACTTTTTAAAAATGCCAGAAGCTGTCGGAGCGGACCTGGCCGGGGAATGCCTTGAGATTCCCCCGGAGGAGCTGGCCCAAGTGGCTGGGGAGAGGGAAGTCTGGGCCTCTCGACGCCACTGCCCCCGCAACCAGACTCCAGATAAGCGGATGAAAATGGATGGATGGATGGACAAATAACAGATTTACACGTAAGTAGTTTAAATAGAGTGCTGTGCTGTTTGAATGTATAAACTGAACGCCAAGAGAAATCACTTGTTTGATTGTTTTCCGTGAATAAATAAAAATGTCAGGCAGGAACGTCTCAGGATCTGTCTGAGATCTGTCTCGGTGAGACAGATAATAGCAATCCAAAGTGCTTTTTACGTGTGATCTGACAATTGATCAACCATTGCTTAAAAATGAAAAACAGCTTAGCCGGTTAATTGCTGTGATCATAAAACACGTAAACGGCAGCACGCAGAACTCACGAGGCAACGTTTTATGTGACGTTTACTTGTTGCTATGAGTAATAAGACAGAAAAAGCCATGCCAAAATAAGTTTAGGAAGCCCACTAAGAATCATGATAAAAGCATTTAAAATAAATACCATACACAGTTGAGGAAACGTTGGTTTAAGTACCTGATATGAAGCGGTCGCTGCATAAGCGAAATCCTTTACTCTCGGGATCCCACAGTTTCATTTCAGCCCGGTCACTAGCGCGTTTTATTACAATGATCCAACGTTTGCGGCGCTCCGGGGCACAACAGGAATCTACCATATTTCCCGTTTGATTGAGTTTTCTGACAATAACTAACAAATAGTCCAGCTTCTGCCTGCCAAGATGGCACCGTTTTGATGTGAACTGTTGCATGCCGGGAGAAGTGACGTCAACTCCCGGAGCTCTCGGACTCTTGATTGAGTCATTAGCCTCTATTGAGAGGGAGTTGTTGTGTTGATTAGATGCAGGAAGGTGTGACCCTAGACTGAAACTACTTAGGAATGAGACTCAAACCAGCATCACAGGTACTGGAAAGGTGAAATCATTCCTCCCCATCCCCGCATATTTCTCTCCTCCTGCTCCCTCACATCATCACACAAACATACACATAGGACCTTGGGGGGTGGGCAAGTCAGGGAGTGCGGGTATGGACCCCATTTTGTGCTCCAGTGGGTGATGTAAGTCGAAATGCAAATACTGGTCTATGTGAGATGGTTTCCTGTAGACTTCAATGGGTTCCTGATATTGTTCAATTTGCACAGCACAGTCCGAGAAGGGCAGTTGGTTGTTGTGGGCATCCACCCTGGTGAACTTGATGTTCTTGTCCACAGCATTAATGTGCTTGGTAAAGTCTTCCACTTTCTTCGTGAGAGTTTTGTGTCGTCCACAAACCTGAACCAGCGGCTTGGTATTGTTCCAATGTAGGAGCTCTGCTCCTTTTGACGACAAAGTACCAGACCACAACTGTCATTACTGCAGAGGAAGTCCTTGATCTGTTGGTCCATCTCTCCTCCATCCTGCCATCCCTCAGGCTCAAGACAGCAAAGTGTCACAGCTCCAGGATGAAGCAGAGATTTGCTAACACCCCACCCCCCACCCCCCCACCCCCCACCCCGAAGAGAGAATTCTAGTTTTTCTGGTCAAATTACTGATTTACTGAATACTGAAAGACACCTTTTGAGTGGAAAAAATATTTTAATTCAGATCAGCTTCTATAACAGCAGAGATGCTACTCCTCTGAGCTTCTTCAGATCTCATCTCTTCCCACTGAAAACAGGGCCGCTACCGCAGCTCTGATGAACCTGGGCCAGCACCGACTCGGTGCCAGCACATGTGACCAATTACGAGTTAGACGAGGACATGCTGTCTCATGATCACTAAGAACAGAACCGATGGACAGACAGCAGAGCCATATGGGTAGCTGAGTTCTGGACTCCACATGTCAAAGTTTGTCAGAAAGCAAGCCAGCCAGAACATTCAGAACTCACACTGAGAGCGCTGGGACTACGCATGCTGGACTGGGATTGTGGCAGTCGGAGCTACTTGCGGCCATGTTTTGCACAACAAAGGTGAGAACTCCTTATTGTTGAATTTAGAGCAGAGCAGGTGCGAAAAGGTGTTGCAAGCATGAGAGGCTAGCTCAGCTGATGTTTGATGCTCCGTTTGGAGGAGGTGGAGGAGGTAGAGGAGGTAGAGGAGGTGGAGGAGGTGGAGGAGGTAGAGGAGGTGGAGGAGGTAGAGGAGGTAGAGGAGGTGGAGGAGGTAGAGGAGGTGGAGGAGGTAGAGGAGGTGGAGGAGGATGTTCTAGTGGAAACACGGACATTCCAGCCTCTTTGGAACATGCGTCTCCACTGCAGATGAATCGGAGTGTGTCTTCAGCTGCCTCCTGCTGTTTGGGATGAAGACTCAAACCCAACCCCGAAACACCTGCACTGCTGTTGCTCCCTCCCTCCTCCTCCCGGGTTCTTTGGGGAGGGAGGTGTGGCAAGTAAGCAAAACTGCCGCTCCCTCCACCTTTTTCTCTCTTGTCTCACTCTCTACCTAATCTGTTTCTCATCAGTTTTCATTTATTTCATGTCTCCCTGCTCTTTTTTGCTTAATCCTGCACTGGAGGGGAGGGGCTGAGGGGACGGTGTGTGTATGTGTGTGTGTGTGTGTGGGGGGGGGGGGTCTCTTTCTGCTCACTTTAACCTTTAAACCTATGTTACAGCAGCTTAACCTGAGGCTAGACTTCATCATGCTCCTGCAGCTGCCTCTTACTTCCATCTGCAGCCCTTCTCTCCTCCTCCTCACCCCTAACACTGCCTTCCCCAACCCTCCGTTCCGTCCTCTCCCTCCCTCCCTCAACACCACTCCTCTCCACTCACTCTGCAGCCTGGTAGACTGAAGGCAGCCTCACTACGTGGAGGGAAAGAGGAGAGAGGCTTTCCCAGATTAGAGCAGCAGCAGGAGGAGGTGTGAGGGATAACGATGGAGGCCAGCTTTGACACTGAGGAGAGTTTTGATGATCCCTCCTGTCTTGCCCCGCAGCCCCCCGGCTCCGTGTCGCCAGCCAAGAGGCAGATCAAGGAGGTCAAGGAGACCAAGACCACGGTGAGAGTCCCCCTTCCTCTGATGGATGTCTGTCCTCTCATCTCCTGATTCATTCGGTTTGTTTGCATTAAAGCTCACAGCTGAAGTCACGCTGGGTCCTCGTGGAGTGGTGCTGCTGTGTTTTAGCCTGATCCATTGTGTTTTATTAACTTTATTTATCTTTCATTTATTGCCTAGCACAGACTCATTTAAGCTTTGGTAACATTGCATGTTGCTCTGCTGCAGATTCATGTTCGTATAGCCTCGTCTGACCGTCTCTGAGCTGCGGCTCATCTCATCCTCCTCCTCAAAGCGCCCCACGTTAAACCCACCAGGGCCACCCAGGTCACTCAGGACCTTGATGGCCCCCAGCAGGTCCAGGTCCAGCAGAAACAGGAATGTGAGTTGGGTTTTTGTGGGGTAGGTTTGTGTGAAGAGGCTCAGACAGGAGCTGGAGTTACATAACCTCATCTCATAATGGGGGAGTAATATTGGGAAGGGTGGCAAGGTAGGCAGAGGAGGGGTTCATGTCTCACACTCGCTGGGCTCGCTGTCCTGCTGCCACCGCAGGATCTAGGAAAAAAAAACATCAGACCTGCAAGATATGCAGCAAGTCCAGTTTCCATGGTGACAAAAGCAAAAGCAGCAAATAATGGTGAGGAAGTGGAAACACCAACAGGAGAAAAGAGGGAGACCATTCATATGTTCACTGATGATGCAATGTTTGGAAAACAGACGATTCCTTTCCCAGAGGGGTGTCCACCATGTTGTTTAGGCTTCACCTGCATCCTTGGATTTCTCCTGCAGAGCCGAGGAATTTCTCACATCTGGAATTACAGAGAAGATTTATCAATAAAAGACACAAAATGTCTGCTTTTGAGTGAAACCGCAGGTGATAGCAGCTGTCTTCTACCCCACCCCCATCACCACCCAGAGGTGTCTTTTTGTTCACCACGATGCACCTCACATTACACAATCCCTCCAGTTGTCATGGAGACGCACACATCCGTGACTGATGGGAAACATGGACCCTCACAGGATTCTTCACACATCAGAGAGCAAGGATGCAGCTGCTCTGCAACCTTGTTTTCACCTTCAGGATGAGTGACCAATCAGAGCAGATTCCAGATTTTTAAACAAACATTTTGAAATCAAACGTCCGCTCACGCGCGGTCCAACTTGTTGCTCAGCATCCAGCTCTGACGGCGGGACTTCTGACTGGTTTGTCAGGCAGGAATGATTGGAGTGTTTTGTTGTGGAAAAGTTAATCGAAGGAGGGAGTAGAAAAGAAGAGGTGGGGAGGTTTTTTTTTTTACTGCAAAAGCAATTTGTCGCTTAGCAACAGTGGCAGTACATCCTACATCTGCTGAAATTTGCTGCTTAGAAATGGACATTTGATTGACTGCCAGGACATTATTTTGAACTCGCGGGCCATTAGGTTTTTGCCTCCGTCAGGGTTTTTTCTTCTCTGCAGCAAATAAATGGAGCAACAAAAATAAATGTAGAAACAAAGTAAAACAAACCCTTGTTGCGTGAAGTCTCATGAGGACAAAATGTCCCCGTTCACAAAGCTGCCTGATGGAAGTTCCTCTCAGCTTTGTTTTGGGTTATAGACTTGCTGCAGCTTCCAGAGTCTGAGGGTTTGACGTTTCCTGAGCTGGGATCGGCCTCGGAGTGAGATCTATTACATGCTGGGTCACAAAGGTAATCTGTATTAATATTTAATCCCCAGCCCTGCAGCAAGTCACCAAGCGGCCATAGAGAAGTACGTTAGTCCGACAGGCTTCCTTGAGATGAATGGTCTCATTCGGAGCGGGGTGTGAGGCAGGAAAACAACGCTGCTGATGGATGTGGAGCCAGTGTAATGGAAAATCTGGTGCCCGTGACCATCAGCGTGACCTGTGAGGCAGAAAATGAACAAAGTGACTGTTGAGGACAGAGAGAAGAACACACCGCTGCTCCTACAGTGTCTAACCCTGAACATGTCGGGGTTTCCTCCTGACTGCTCCGTGAAGGAAACAACCTCGGGTGTGTTGTTTTTCAAATTTGGTCAGACTAAAGAATCCCACCACAGGTCTGATGCAGACAAGTTCTTCCAAAACGAAGCAAAAACAATAGTTCTGTTTCATTTCAGATCATAACCAGAACAAAAGCATCAAAATGCAAAAAGAAGAGACAAGAACAAGGCGCCGTAAAATAGAATCAAAGATTTATTGTTTGACCAGAGCTCCCAGTTAGGCTGCTGGAAATGCTGTTGTGGCTTCCTGAAGGACATCCATGATCTGGAACCCCAAACATGACGAGGGTCTTCAGCCAAGAGGAATGCTGTGACCTAACCCCTCTAAACAAACCCAAACAAGCGTTCCAGACAGGTTCCCGCGACGCCTCTGACTATTTGAAAGGGAATTTTGACGAGAATGTTTCAAACAACAATGGTTCAAATTTTGTTGACACTTGTGTGAGAAAACTGGGAATTCTCCATTATGGTTTTTGGAATTCCCCTCATGGCTCCTGATGTGTTCCTTCACTGAGAATTATTCCTCCACCTGTTCTGTTTCGGCTCATCCTCCAAATGAGACTGTGAAATACTTGGAAATGTAAAGTCTCCAGGCGATATTAAAAGCTTTTTGTTCTTCCGGTCTTTTTAAAAAGCGTTTCACTGTGCGCCTCTCTTGTTTGTCTTGTGTGTTTCCTTTTTCCATGTTGTGCTTCTTTGTTTTACTTCATAAAAACATCCTGGTTTAAGCTGCAAATCAAGACCTGGACTGTGCACAAATGATCAACATTGATCCCTCGCCTTATGAAGATTAAAGTTATTAGAAATAAAGTTATTCTTGTAAATTTGCTAACTAGAATTATTACTACTGTTTAACTAAAGAGTATTTAACAGCCTGGTTGTTCTGTATAGAAAAATAAAGCCAAACATGCACCAGACACAGTACACACAGCTGCTTCCATGTTGTTAGCAGGTAGAACTCACATGTATAAGCAGGTGGGGCAAGGCCGGATTAACCACATGAGCAACCGGGGTCCACGAACTCTAAAGGGCCCAGGGAAGCAAGGGCACGAGCAACTATATGTCCTCTTTTCCCTGGACATGTCCACTTATCACTTTCTGTCCGGGGCATCATGGGGGGGGGGGGGGGGGGGGGGGGGCAGGGATCGAATTACGGGGGAGCTGGATGTCCTACACATCCAGGGAGAGCCGGAACAAACGTTTCTACCTTTATTACATCATTCATGGACTCAGCGTTGTTGGTGCTCTCCAGGCTGCTGCGTCCAGCGCACAATCCATTCTCAAAGTGACGCAACCAAAAAACTATAATTAACACACGATCGTTCATATCCGCACATGTTCTCTATTTTCTGTTGAAAAGTAAAATGTAGGTAGATTTATCTCCACGACACGTTTTTACCAGTAAAAAACAATAAGTTATACACATGTAATATTTATACATCTGAAACAATTCAGATCACCTTCAACACTCAGTCACACACCCAGGGCCGTTTCAAGACATTTTGGGGGCCAAGGCTAAATGATGCCCCCCCCCCCCCCCCCCCCCGAAGCCTCTGTGTAATTCATACCCTCTCCAGTAGTGTTAGTTATACAGTGTTTGTAAAAGCCCCTCAGGCATGACTGACATGTTCTAATATTATCAGATGAAAAACTAAATTATCAGACATGCTGTCTCATCTGCTTCTTTTCTAAACTTGCAAAAAGTAACAAAACCATTTGAAAGCCACTATTTGTGGATTCTCTGAAAGTTTCCATGGCGTGTGTGACAACTTATTTTTTCATTGATCCTATCGTCTAATCTCACAGCTGAAACAAGCATCCTTAATAATCTGTGCACAGGAAGCTTACCGATGCTGTAGTAAAACAAAAGGTATAATACCGTAAATCCTCTAATACAGGCCCGGGCCTGTATTTGACTCAAGCACATCAAGCTCCAGGCCTTTATTGGAAGGAGGGCCAGTATTAGAGGCAGGCCTCTATTTCTAATTGAGCAAAATGAACTAATGGTTCGCTGGAGTTTTTGACAATTAAAATTGCGCCCACATTTTCAAAGTTAAACACATTTCTTTTAACAACGGTAGTTTCTGCTTCAGCCCTCTCCCCCCTCCCCCTGCGCAGCGGCCGCAAACTCACTGATGCGCCTGCAGCCTCTCGGAGTTCCTGCTGCTCTAAACATTAAAATAATTATTTCATTTTCTGTTCCTCACTTCTGATTACCTTCAATGGTGTCTGTTTGTTGCAACAGCAGGTACAAAAACTAACTTGTTTTTATTTGACTATTTTTCTGTCCTGCCTGTTTATTATCTTCCTGCATCTCCTCTCAATCCTAAAGAGAAACTGCTACCTGGGTTCATATATATTCACCTTATGAGCAGGGGCGTTGGACTGGGGGGGGGGGGGGAAGGGTACCGTTTACCCAGGGCCCACTGCAGGGAGGGGCCCTGAGACAGCTTTGAATAAAAATGTTTTATTGTTGTTGTTTTTTCCCCCCAACTTACTTAATGTCTTAATAAACTTCCCTTTACCTGGATAAAGAGGTTAAGAAACAGAATTTCGCCTTAAAAATAATAACTGAATAATCTCTGAGGCATCTATCACCCCTTAAAAATGTGCAAAGTGGTTTAGTCCACACCAGCGGCCAGGGGCTGCACGGCCGCATGTACAGCTATGAGACATCTCAGATGCCAACAGCCAGAGCTGGAGGCAGGAGAGTCAGTCATGTCTTTTCCCAAGAAAGGGAAATCTGGCTTCCAGAAAAGAAAAGAAGGAGAAGGAGGAAAAGTTAATTGAACAGAAGCAAGTAGAAGGACAGTGAGCAGCAGCAGCAGAACACAGTTTTAGCTGATATTAGCTAGCTCTCAGAAGCTGCATTCATGTTAGGTGTTCAGTGTTAAACGCCTTTAGTTTCACCATCAAGATCAAATATAAATTAATTATTGTTATCAGTGAAAACACTAATTAATATATATATATATATTAATCAGAATTATTATCGGGGGGTTGCCGTCAATTAATTTGCGGACCTCGCAGTAAAAACAGGTTCACTCTGTGTGGATATTTCAGCTCCTTCCCAGTCATGGACCAGGACAAACTTGGTATCGATGGATTAGCGGTAATCTCAGGAATGTGAAGCTGCCACTGTTTTTCGTATAGCATGATGACACTGGTGTTAGAGGATTGTTATTGATTTGGTTAGATATTTTAAGCCTATTTTAAATTTCTTCATATTTGATTTTGAAAACAGACAATCTTATAATTTGGCTGATAATGCAGGGATTATAAAATTTAGAGTACATTACATTCACAGAGAGAACCTGGTTTATTTCATGTCATATGTATTTAATATATCAATATATATCAGCAAAGCTTAACATCATGAACCATGACAGACATGACTGAAGAGCAGATGAAGATATCATGCCAGGCACTGATGAGAAAATATTACAAGGATCTCACAGCTGAATTAGAGAATGAGATGCTACACCTGAGAACAATATATGGTGCCACATTTCCACACATTCGGTCTCCTCTTGAGCTGCTTAATGCCATCTACAGGATGCAATTACAGAGCATTTTTGGAGAAGTTTGTATTGGAATGAGAATATTTTGCACACTACCTGTGACTGTTGCTGGGGGTGAACGGGCTTTTAGCAAACTGAAACTGGTGAAAAATTATTTGAGATCAACAATGTCCCAGGATAGACTGAACAGCCTAGCTCTTCTTTCTATTGAAAGCCAATTAGCCAAAGGATTGGACTTTAAAGATCTCATAAGTGATTTTGCTAACATGAAGACCCGTCAGTGGGCATTTACTGGAAAATAAATTCCAGGATTTTTGTTTGAACACGTTGTTGGCAAATAAAAATAATTATATGTGAAGTCTGGGCATTTCACTTTTATTATGCTGGCATTTGTATTTGCTCAATATAGAGGTTAAACTAAGATCATATTTATTACCTTGTCTTATAGCATGACAAAAAATGTGTAAGAGAGATATTAAGTAATTGAGCATGGGGGCCCACCTAGAAGACTTGTACCTAGGGCCCAGAATTTGGTGCTATACCCCTGCTCATGAGTTACCTTTGAACTGCAGTTCTAAAAGATCTACCGACCGCTAAAACAGCGCAGCGCTCGCTGTTTGGCGGCCGTATCAGTGATCAGTGCGTCGGAGGATAAGGTGATGCGCGCAGCGCCCCGCTCCACAGCATGCAGCGAAACGCATCAGGCGCAAATAAAAGACAGAAAACATTAAAGGAAATGAACTGACATGAACGATCGCGTGTTAAATTAGTTTTTGAGGTGGCGACACCTGATTGTTACTGTGGCCGTGCTCAGGAGGCAGATCTACCGACCGCGAAAACAGCGGAGCGCTCCCTGCTTGCCGGCCGCATCAGTGATCTGTGCGTCGGAGGACAAGGTGAAGCGCCCCGCTCCACAGCAGCGATACACATCAGGCGCAAATAAAAGACAGAAAACATTAAAGGAAATGAACCGACATGAACGATCGCGTGTCAGTACCTACGGTCTGGCACAGCGCGTTGCCCCACCCCCCGAGCGCAGGAGCTTGTCACCTGCTGATAGCAGGCTGCTGTCTTTTCCGAGGGCTGCATCTTGCCGGTCATTATCACGTGACAGCGACTTGTCGACAACAGGCATAAAAAGTCACTATAGTGAAGTTGACTAGTTCATACAACCCCTACTGCTGCTCCCCAGAGTGTTCTGCAGCATAATCAGCATGTTCTCTTTGAACTTGATAGTGTAATGACCTGGCTGGGGTTGTAAGCCAGGTGCATTCTGGGTATTATGTTATATGTGTTTCCTATCGTTCTGCTAGTTCCTATGTGTTGATTTGCGTGTTGTGTGAGTGTTATGTAAGCCACAGGGAAGGTGATGTGTGTTCTGTGGAGCGGGTTGAATTAGCATGGTTAACTGACACCGTGACTCTGTGTGGTAGGAGCGTGATAGAGGATGGGTGTCTGTAGTTACAAAGCGTTGAAGAAAAACCCTAATAAAGGTCTGCGTGGACCTCCACTGCCTCCTGCTGGTAGATTTGGGGACTATAACCCTGCCGCTGGGACGCATACTTGCTTGTTACCACATTCCATCCGGCCACAATAAGAGACCGGCCATTATTTACCTCCACGGACTCCGACACCGGCCAAAATTGGGGACCCGGCTTTTAATTGAATACCGGTCTGTATTAGAGGCTTGGCTTTTAATTGAATACCGGCCTGTATTAGAGGATTTACGGTAATTTATTATTAATAAAACCTTGTTGCAGCACTAAAGCAGAAAAATGAGATTTTGCAATAAATATGCTAATTATTTACATATGAATTGTTTTAGAGCCCTTTTATTGGCAGAATCTGATATTAATTTAGTTCTTACAAAAAATGGGTCCCAAAGTGGTTTGTGTGGCGTTGCCATAGTGTGACGTCATAGGCACAGATCCCCTGTCCTCTTGTTTGGAAATGGAAATATGATCACCCTATATTAAACAAACCGCAAAAGCCCGGGTGGACAGTTTAACTTTGAACGTCAGTTGAAAGAGGTTGAGAGTCAGTCTCTTGCAGACTGACCAATGAAGAAAGGGCCTCAAGTTAAGACCCTCTCCTCATTGGTCAGTCCACACGAGGTGGGTCAAAGGTTATCCTGAGCGGGGTTACGTGATGTCAGGCATTCAAGTATTGAGTATATTTACTGCATATTACAGTAAAATATTCTGTATGTGACCATATTATGGGTCGTGATGATGGGGCCTTTTAATATTGTTTCCCAGGGTACAACAAAGTGTTGATCTGGCACTGAGGTGGGGAACGGTTGTGAACAGGGAGACAATTCTGTACATGACACCAACACACATACAGACTCAGGGCTTCTTTAAATGAGCTGCAGGTTTTAGCCGATCTGTAACTGATCTGGTTGAATTTGTTCTGCAGCAGGTGGAAGCAGTGCCTCTTAAACTGGTTTGAAATAAATGTTTCTTTAACAAAAGTCTGAGCCAGTTGAGATTTTTCTCTCAGCTGAATAGATTTCTGCAGGACTAGTGCGGTTTTTAGATTTTTTACAGAAAAGATGAAAATCCCTTCTAACTGTTGATGTCTGAGCTGTTTTTAAATAGCTGCACAGTGTTGTTAAAAAGCTGCATCCTGGTTTATTTTGGGAGGGAAAAGCTGAAATCAGCTGGTGGATGTTTGCGGCAGAAGCTTGGTGCTGAGCTGTAAACACCGTGAGCCAGAGCAGTTCCCTGTGTTCGAGGGTGAAGCTTCGGGTCCGGAAGCCCGTGCAGCTCGGCTGGCACGAGGGAGGGGGTGCTGGCAGATGGTGAACATTACATAATTGCATCCAGGGTGTAATTGAAGATGCTGCAGAGTCTGTATTCAGGCCGATTAACTGTAGAAACACAATTTAATGTGTGTTTAATCTGAACATTAAGTGTTTTCTCCTCTGTTTTGTTGTTTTGTTGAGTGACAGCATTGTCCCTGCATCCCCTTGGGTCTCTTCTTGTATCACAACATTCACTCACGTCCTTCTTTTCTTTGATCTCCTGTTAAATGTAATTTTATTTTCTCTTTGTTTGGGAGATTTGCTGTGTTTGTGACTAATCTTAGGTAATATTCAAACACAAAACAATTAGTTTGTCATAAGCTTATTCAGCTAGTTTTCTTCTTAAAGTCATCACTGAACAGCTAAGTTTGAAATAAAACATGAATGATAATCAAATAACTGCTTTGACTTTACATTTTTTCTGAGGTGTCTTCTGATAGATTTGTTTCATCTGATTTTCCTAAATGCAGCACAGCTGGTTGACATATTTGCTCCTGATCTCAGAACTGTGGAGTTCATCAGGGTTTTGTTTTAGGACCACTTACACTTTTGACATAACTTTCCTCTTTGAGTATTTGTCACAACGTGCCGGTGAGTGGAACGGAGGTGAGGATCCACACGCTGGGGAGGAATCAGGCAGATAGACAAACTGGGTAACATAAAAGGTTTTAATAAAAAATGCATGCAGGACATGGGAACAATGAGCCAACAAGAGACACAGAACTGGAGGGGTTTAAATACAAGAGGGCTGGGAGCTTGGGTGATTGGAAAACAAGAGGCAGGAAGGAGCAATTAACAGAAACACATGGCTGAACAGAATGGGGAGACAGGACAGGGTGTGAGAGTACCCCCCCCCCCCCCCTCCCCCAAAGGGCGGATCCCAGACGCCCATAGGAACACAGAGCAGGGCGGTAGGAGGGGGACCCGGAGGGAGGGCCGAGAGGGACCGATGGAGAGGAGGCAGGGACCAGTTGAGTCCGGGGGCCTGCGTCAGTGGCAGAGGAGGAGGCGACGACGGGCTCTGGGGGGCCTGCGTCTGTGGCAGAGGAGGAGGTAACGACGGGCTCTGGGGGGCCTGCGTCTGTGGCAGAGGAGGATGCGACGACGGGCTCTGGGGAGCCTGCGTCTGTGGCAGAGGAGGAGGCGACGACGGGCTCTGGGGGACCTGTGTCTGTGGCAGAGGAGAAGGTGACGATGGGCTCTGGGGGGCCTGCGTCTGTGGCAGAGGAGGAGGTAACAACGGGCTCTTGGGGGCCTGCGTCTGGTGAGGGGAGAACCGGCGGTGAGCGGAGGCAGAGACGCCGGAGGAGACGTCCTGGACTTGTGGACTGGAGGCAGCGTCGACGGCCACTGCACTGCAGGCGGCGTCGATGGCCTCTGGACTGCAGGCGGCGTTGACGGCCTCTGGACTGGAGGGGGAGACGTCGGCTTCTGGACTGGAGGGGGAGGCGTTGACCTCTGGACTGGAGGGGGAGGCGTCGACCTCTGGACGGGAGAGGGCGTCAACCTCTGGACGGGAGAGGGCATCGACCTCTGGACGGGAAGGAGCGGCGACCTCTGTCGGCTTCTGGTCCGGAGGCGCCGGCTTGTGGTCCGGAGCCGCCGACTTCTGGACCTGGACTGTCGGCTTCTGGTCCGGAGGCACCGGCTTCTGGACCGCCGACTTTTGGACCGGAACTGTCGACTTCTGGACCGGAACCGTCAACTTCTGGACCGGAGGCGTCGACTTCTGGACCGGAGGCGGAGCCGCTGCAGGAAGGGCCACCGACTTCTGGAGTGGAGGCGGAGCCGCTGAAGTCGGGACCTCTTCCTTGGCAGGTGCCGCCGTACTGGGCGCTGACCACTGGACAGGCTGGCCTGGGGGCAGAGCCTCTTGGACAGGTTGGCCCGGGGGCGGAGCGTCCTGGACCACTGCTGGAACTGGCGCTGACTGAACTGGTGGCACGGGACCTGGCGCTGATTGGAGTGGTGGCGCAGGACCTGGTAGAGCCGGTAAATGGAAAAGCAGGGAGGATAGATTGTCCAGCTGGCACTCCTGGAGACTGAGGATCTGACGGAGTCGGACCAGCTCAGCTCGGAGACCGGCGACCTCTGTTGGATGGGCTCCGAGCTCGGTTCTTTGGCCTGGAGATGAGAGAGCTGCTGACTGGACCGGAGGTGGGGCCGCTGGCTGGACAGAAACCTTCTCCTGGAGATACGGGGAGGATAGGGTGTCCAGCTGGAACTCCCGGAGGCTGACGAGCTGACGGATCTGGCCAAGCTCCGCCTGGAGACCGGCGAGCTCTGTCAGCTGGGCTGTAGGCATGGTTCCTCCGCGTGCAGATGACAGAGGTGCTGATTGGACCGGAGACGGGACTGCTGTCTGACTGGGGGCGGGTCCAAACTGGCGCACCGGGCCGGGGCAGCGGCGAGCTCGTGGCTCCGTCCTGGGACAGGGGTGACAGTGGAGTCCGGCATCCTTCCCGACGCCGCAGACCAACCCCGGGGGAGCACACAGCCAGCCTGGTGCCCACATAGCAGGAGCAGTCCATCTGAGCCTCCCCGTCCAAGTCTCCATCCGGCTCCGGGAGGGTGGAGAGGATCGCTGAGGCCCGGGCTCGGCGGCGGCGTCCGCGGCGAGGCGAAGCCGGAGGAAGAGGAGCCGGCCGGTGGTCCGTGGCGAGAAACTGGAGCAGGATCTCCCAAGGGATAACCTCCCCGCTGGATCCTTCCGTGGGTTGGCTCATTCTGTCGACGTGCCGGTGAGTGGAACGGAGGTGAGGATCCACACGCTGGGGAGGAATCAGGCAGGTAGACAAACTGGGTAACGTAAAAGGTTTTAATAACAAGCGCACGCAGGACATGGGAACAATGAGCCAACAAGAGACACAGAACTGGAGGGGTTTAAATACAAGAGGGCTGGGAGCTTGGGTGATTGGAAAACGAGAAGCAGGTGGGAGCAACTAACAGAGACGCAGGCTGAACCAAATGGGGAGACAGGACAGGGTGTGACAGTATTAAGATAACCAGCTGGTTTCCTTGTTCTATATTATACAGACTCTGATTACTTCTAAAAAACATTTCGTTTTTTGACTTTACAATTTTTTATTTTCCGTTAGTTTTGTAGAAGTTGTTGTTGTTCTC